>NC_056748.1:780602368-780677368 GCF_019279795.1 Protopterus annectens | reverse complement strand
TTCTGCTGTTTTACTGTGCATATCAGGGCCTCATCCAATTGTTATGAAGATGTCATACGCCTCCCAAGTAAGCAGATGTTGCATCAGCTTTACAAGGCAGTGACTGATGTACTCAGAATTAGTGATAAACTCACAGCAGTCAAACTCAAGCCTAATAATAAGGCAGTGTTCATAATTTCAGCCTATGCACCACAGCAGGGTTGTCAGAATGCACCACTGCAGGGCTGTGAGGTTGAGAAAAAGAGTGCATTCAGACAGTAGTTGCAGGACCTACTAGATAAAGCAGTTTAACAGGAATTAGTCTTGATAATGGGTGACAATGCAGATATCCAGACAGACAGACAGACTGGGATATGAGATCTGCCTGAGTCCACATGGGTGGGGCAACAGGAATAAAAAAGGAGAGGCAATTCTAGACTTTTGTCTGTGAAATGGCTTGATATAAGCCAACACATAGTAAAGTCGTCCTCAGTGAAGCAAGTCAGCCCCCAGTAAAAACCACTGGTTGTTACAATCAGCTACAAGCAATGGTCAGAGAAGGCTCTAAGGTCAATAGACACCAGGCTGTAAGTTGACTGAAGAGAATACACAACAGTTCAAAGAACTGCTTAGTACTCTAGCATCTTAAGAAGAAGAGGAAATAGGTGGAGTTGAAGAAGAATGGCAGCACCTCAAAACAGTTTGTGTGAAGATTACAGAACAGATATGCAGCCAAGCCCGGTATGGAAATAAGGTACATAAGGAAAGCTAGTGTGAAATGCAGAAGTCCAGGGAAAAAAAAAGTAACAAGGAGTGCAGGAAAAAGTGTACAATAGAAAGGACGGACCAGTGTAGGAAGAAATACTGGCTGGCTAACAAAGAGGCTAAGAAAGGAGTTGCAATAGTGAAAAACAAGTCATCAGAGGCCCTCTGCCAACTTCTGGAAAGTGACTCATTGGATAGCATAAAGAAACTATATTAGGTTGCAAGGAAAAGATAGAAAGATAAAGAAGATAGTCAGACACCCTTCGTAAGTGATTCCAACAAAAACCTGCTCACGAGTCCACAGGACATCAAAGGAAGAGGGAAGGAGTACTTCCAACAGCTCCTGAATGAAGAAAAACCCACAGAAGTTGTAGTGTCCCAGACACAGCCTGTGATGAGAAAACAGGAGGAGCCCACCAAAGGAGTAAGAACAGCACTAAGGAAAATAAAGTCAGGGAAAGCAGCAGGCTCAAATGAGGTCACCTCAGATATGATAAAGATGTTGGGTGAGATAGGAGGGAAATGTCTTCTGCGGGTACTCACAGCAGTGTGGAGTGAAAAGTGTATCCCAGATGACTGGATATTAAGCATACTAAGGCCAGTGTTCAAGAACAAAGGGGACATTCACAACTGCAGACAGTACAGAGGTATCAAACTCCTGTCACATTGCATGAAAGCTCTGGAGACGGTGACTGATAAACAATTACGCAGAGTAGTAGAAAGTAAGATGGGAGATAAGCAGTTTGGCTTTAGATCAGGACAGCACAACTGACTTGATGTTTGCAGTGAGACAGATAGTTGAAAAGAAGATAGAGAAGAGGAAAGAGTCTAACTGGGCATTCCTAGACTTGGAGAAAGCACATGACAAGGTCTCAAGAAAGCTGATTTGGGCAGTCCTGCAGTCGTTCTAAATCCCAGAAACATTGGTAAAATTAGTGCAGGTTATGCACAAGGACCTGATGACTCAAGTGCAAACAGTGTTCGGGCTTACAGAGGGTTTCCCAGTGGGAGCGGGTGTGCATCACGGTTCAGCTCTGAGCGAAATGCTGTTCATACTAAAGATGGACTACATTAGCAAATAAGCTGGAGGGGATAGAGCAACAAAGTTGCTGTATGCAGATGATGTGACATTACAGCCAGACTCTGAACAAGAACGTTAGCAAAGGACAGGGTAAAAGAATGCAAAACTGAAGGCACAAGGAATGAAACTGACTACAGCTAAGACAGTTGTAATGGTAGCAAAATGGGAAAATCAGAAGTAGCTGAAAACTGAGATTTATTTATTTATTTAACATTTGTTTTACCAGGATATATTTGACTGGACACTAGGTGTCCATTTTCTGCAGAGTCCTGGGGAGAAAAGCTACAAGAAGTTACAATGTAAATACATTGGTTAATAAAAATTGACAGTTGATTGCAATAATAGAAGCTGGATAACAAATGATAGAATAATAACATATATTGCAGAAAAAAGTTAAATGCAAAACAATCTCATAGTACAGTCAGGTGATCACATACCTTCTAGTACTAGTACAGTATGTGTACATAAGGTATTCAGAAATAGGTACATATTTATAATATTTACAAAAATATACAGTGCACATAGGTGCCAGTGTAGCATGAGCATCCGAAGCAGGCACATATTTATAATATATACAGAGAACTCAAATCCACATATGTGACAGTGAAAAGTGATGCATCATGGGGTTTGGGTGGTAAGCTGTCTACAGTGGGGTGAGGATTCAGGTAGGGTCATTGCAGTTGCAGACAGGGTTAGAACAGGGGTATAATTTAAGGAGATCTTTAAACATGGTTGTGCGATTTTGTAACCTGAGGTCAGTGGGAAGGGTATTCCATGCTTTTGAGACCTCAAAGGAGAATAGGGCTTCAGCAGAGCTGTACTTACATGGATTGACTTCAATCAGGGATTTGTTACTAGATCATAGTGTCCTGTTGGAGTTGTGGAAATTTAACATGCCAGCTAGGGCAAGGGTTCTGTCAGGATGGTAAAGAATTTGATGAGCTATGATGAGTTGATGGTAGCATAGTAAATTTGGAAATTCTAACCAGTGTAGTTTAAGTAGGGATTGGCAGTGGTGGGAGTGCGATTTAGCATTAGTTGTGAACCTAGCTATTTTATTGTAGCATATGGAGAGTTTGGTAAGGTCGGTTTTATTAAGGGTGGTTAGAACTGGAGAGGCATAAAGTAATGATGATAAAAGATGAGTTCTGGCTATGGTAGATCTAGACTCGAGGGGGTTAGGAACTGTTTGCTACGACAGAGGCATCCTAGCTTGTGTACTTTAGAGATAGTTTGGGATATGTGTTTGTTGTATTTGAGTTGTTGATCAGTTGTGATGCCTAGGAGCTTGGCCTCAACTAATGGGGTAATGAGGGTGTTATTGGCTGAGAGAATGGTGAAGATGGGGTCATTGTGCTTGGTTGGATGGAATAGCATTAACTGTGTTTTTTGGGGGTTTAGTATCAGTTGGTAATTGTTTAGCCAGTTTTCTATTTCAGTGAAGGATTCTTGGGCTTTACTTTGTAGAAGATGGAGGTTGGGTGCTGAGCAGATTAGGGTTGTATTGTGGACAATATCAGTTTTAGTGGTTGCTAAGTGGAGATTGTTTGTAAATATGTTAAAGAGAAGGGGACTTAGGATTGAGCATTGGGGGATGCCACATGTGACAGGGAGTTGACCCATTTGACAGATTGCGAGCGGTTGCTTAGGTAACTATTGAACCAATTCAGATTGAGGTTGTCAAGGCTGAGTTCGGAGAGGCAGGTAAGGAGTTTGTTGTGGGAAACTGTGTCGAATGCCTTGGATAAGTCTAGGAAGGTGGCAGGGACCAGTTTCCCTTGGTTTCTGTGTGAGTTAATGGTATTGTAAAAGTTAATTAGAGCATTGCTGGTGCTATAGGATGGTCTAAATCCATGTTGGGTTTTAGATAGTAGGTTGTTGGCTAGTAGATGGGTAAGGAGTTGGTGGTGGATGCACTTTTTTAGAATCTTAGATAGGGGTGATAGGATCGCGATGGGACAGTATTTGGAGAGGTCAGTTGAAGGGCCACCCTTGTGGAGGGGGATGATATATGAGGTTTTCCACATGTGTGGAATGGTGCATGCAGAAATAGACCTATTAATGAGTAGGGAGATGGGATAGACAATGGCCTTGGATGCGATTTGGAGATATTCAGCTAGTAGCTTGTTGTGGTTGGTTTAAGTTTTGCTAAGAGTTTTTGAATGGTAGATGTTTGTACTGGTTTGAGTGAGAAGGGGTGGAGTTAGTTTGGCATTTTGGGGTTTGTGGTTTGGTTGTGGGTGATATATCGTTTACAAATTTCATTATGGAAGAGGTAAAATAGTTATTGAAGTTTGTGGCTATGTCAGGGCTGAACCTTCAATGTTTGGTGTGGTATAGTGGCTTTTCTGGGTGGAAGAATGTTGTTCACTGCAGCCCAGAATTTCTGTGGGTTGTTATTGTGTTTCCTTTGTAAGGAAATATAGTGATTCTGTTTGTCCATCTTGACCTGCCTTTTTGCTTTATTTCTAAGTTCAGAGAAGATTTGTCTAGTTTTGGGTTTTTTGTATTGTCGCCAAGTTGTCCATGCTTTGTCCCTATACTTAAGTAAGTTCTTTGTGGTTTTCTTTAGCCATGGGGCAGGGTTATTGCGTACCTTAATTGTTTTGAGTGGTGCTAATTGGTTTTACAATTTCTAGGAATGTGGAGTTAAAGTACTGCACTGCAGTATCAATGGGGAGGGTTTTTAGGGGAGCTCAGTTGCAGGATTTTAGGGTTTCTGAGAACTGCTCTGAGGGGAAGGTTTTTTTTGGGAGTGGGTTTATAGCAGTGAGGGTGGGTTGGTGCATTTAAGTTTTTGTCGAAGGACAAAAGTTGGATTGTGGTCACTGAGGGAGATGGGTAGAGTTCCACATTGGTGAGCAGTGTTGGGCTGGTTAGTAAGGATACAGTGCAAGGTGGATTCCCTTTTGGTGGACTTGTCAATTTCTGTGGATGAGTGTATGAGCTGGGTGAAGTTATATAGGTTTATGTTGTTGGTGGCTGTTGGTGAGTTTATACTGTTCCAGTCAATGTTGACATCACCTAGGATTATAGTGTCTTGGGAGAAGGAGTGGGAAGCCCAGTGGAGTATAGATTCTAGGGTATTAAGGTTGTCTCCTGGTGGTATATAGATACTAAGTAGGTTTAGTTGCTTGTGTTGGTTTAGAAGGAGTTTGGTGAATAGAGTTAGAAGGAAAACTAGTGGAATAGAGATAGAAGGAAAAATAGTGGAACAGGTTAACAGGTTCAGGTATCTGGGAAGGGTGGTTGAGGAGAAAGGAAGTCTGAATGAAGAGGTCAAAGTCAGAATCAGAGGGGCTGCAGCCAACTGGCAGAGTGTTAGGTATAGTATATGACAGAAGAATGCCAAAGAAGCTGAAAAGTAAGGTGACAAAACAGTGGTGTGACCAGTACTGCTGTATAGTACAGAAACCTGGACAGTAATAGCAGTGCAATTGAGGAAGTGAAGTGATGGAGATGAAGTGCTTGAGATGGGTGACAGGATGCACACTGTGGGACAGATGAAGAAACGAGGACATAATAACAGAAGCCAAAATATCTCCAATTGCAGAAAGGTTCAAAGAGAATAGATCAGGGTGGTTCAGTCACATGTTCAGAAAAGCAGAAGACAATTTGGTGAAGATTTCACACAGGAAAAATCCAAGAGGAAACAGGGCATCCAGCAAAGAGGTAGATGGATTATATGACACAAGACCTATAACAGTCAGGCATGAGTGTCAAAGAAGGCAGTGGAGTGTCAGAGAGATAGCAACAGTTGACACGACACCCCCTAACCCATTTTGAAAATGGGGAAAAGGGGGATTGATGAATAGTAATAGAGGATGGAGCAGTTGTCAAGGTATTAGAGGGCCAGCCATTCTTTTTTTGGGCAGCCAGGCAGTGCAACCGATATATTCTTCCATTAATGTTCATGTCCCTTCTGCTCTGCCCATCAAGAATCTGAATCAGACAGGGGCAAGGGAACTAATATTACATTTTACAATAGGTATTGGTATCTGTTCTTGGGTTATGGGCAGTCAAGAGATTCTTAACAATCTAAAATCAGTTGCTCCTAATGAGGTGGCTGCTCATGCTTTGTTAAGTAAAGAGGTGACGGCAAGTAAGGCTTTAGGGCATTCTGACATTCCGCCATTTAAGCAGTTTTGGATTTCCCCATTAGGTTTGGTGTCTAAAAAATGAGATAGTGAATTTCATTTAATTCATCACTTGTGATTTCCTGTAGGTGGATCTGTGAAGGATCACATTGACAGGAGTGATTCCAAACTCCATTATGCCTCCTTGGATGATACAGTTTGCATCGTTGAGGCTTTTGCAGACCCATGGCTAGTTAAGTTGGACATCGAGACTGCATTTTGTTTTACCTATTAAGGACATAGATTGGCCATGATTGGGCATGTGTTTGGCAGGTCAGTTTTATTTCAATATGGCTTTGTTGATGGTGTGTGCAGGTGTCTGTGATACTTTTGAAAAATTTATCATGGGTCTGCAGTGTATATGGCAACAAAGATCCCCTAGGCAGCAGGCAGTACATTATTTAGATGATTTTTTTATTTGTGGTGAAATAACAGCAGGAGTGTTGTGAAGCAAAGCATTTATTTAAGGATTTGTGCAAGGATCAGTGGTGCCATTAGCTGAGTAGAAGGTCAAAAGCCCAGGAAAATTATTGAAAATTTTAGGCTTAGAAACTGATGTGTCACAAGATTTGTTCTGTTTACTATTGGGTAAAGTTTCTATGCTGACAGAGAGAGAGACTACTGTTTTGCAGGAAACAATAAGGTTAGGGTACAGGAAGCGATGTAATTGCTGGGTTTGTTAAATTGCGCTTGTAGAGCTATTACTCCAGGCAGGACACTGAATAGATCAGTGGCTAATCTGTTGAAAGGTGGGTGTAGGAAGCATCATTGGGTGAGAGTAAATAGCCTTGTTATACAGGATGTTGAGATCTGGTTAACGTTTCTTATGGACATCATTGGAATTTCTTTTTGGAAGGAAAATTGGGTGTCAGCATTTGTTTAGTGACGAGACTGGGAGTTTAGGCATTGCAATGATTTTTAAGGATCAATGGTTTGCTGTTGACTGGCCTAAAGGGTGAATTGGAAGAAGGATATGTCTTTCTTATAGTTGATGCCAGTTTGGGCTGCTGTGATGGTGTGGTATGAGCAGCTGAGGAGTAAGATAGTAGTTTTTCATTCAGACAATGAGGTAATGGTTCAGTCATTGATGAAGAAGTCAGCAAGATCTGTTTTGTTGTAACAGGTGTTGCAGAAGTTAATTTTGCCAAGCATGTTCCTGATAAATCTAATGTTTTAACTAACAGCCTGTTTCATTTTCAGTTCAACTGATTTCACTCCATGGTACAGAATCCATCGTTTCAGCTAGTGGCGGTTCCAGAAGAAGTTTGGAGCATTGGCAGTCTGTAGTGGGGTGGCTGTTATCACAGTCCTTTTCTAGGTAAAGAAGGAAGCCTTATACTTCAGTGATTTCAGCTTTTATGAATTTCAGACAGCAACTCCCATTGGCTCAAAGGCCATGGTCTGTAAATTTATTGTGTTATTATTTGGTTTTGGTGAGGTAATACTTATGATTAGGGTGCATATGACAGCACTTGGTGTGATGGCTAAATTGTTGGGTTTGACATGTAACAAAATATTGGGGAATTTTACAGATTCTGAGAGGCTGGGAGATGGTGAAGCAAGGAATGTGGACAAGAGGATTCTGTTGAGAAAATTATTGTTGAGACTTTTGTTATCAGGCCTTTGTGAAGTTGTGCTCTTCACTAGAGACTGTTTTGTGGTCAGTGCTGTCTGTGTTTATTTATATGGGAGCATTTAGAGCTAGTGAACTTTTCTGCAGTTTGTACTGGTGTGATGCTTTTATTACCAAGACAGCAAAAATTGCTTCTCAGATCAGCAAGTAGCTTTACAGGCATTACTGAGTGATTTGTTGTGCCCAGTGAGATGGGCCATGTTGTAACATAGTATGAGTAATTCTAAAGGGTGGTTGGTATTTCATGATACTGAGGGCAAGGTGGTGGCAGCATGTTAGTTTGTTAGTGTGCATAAGAAAGCCTTGATGAGTCAAGGGATTTTGAGGAAGAGTGATTCTTGTACCATTCTTTTAGGATAGGAAGAGCTACAGATTTGGTTTTAGAAAGTTCTTCGATTGAAGTTGTTAAAAGAGTGGGCAGATGGGCTTCTGATGCTTTTTTAAATCGTGTTAGATAAATGTGGTTTATTTGATTAGTTGGTTTTTCAGAGTACAGCAAGACTGGTGGACACTCCTTTATTTACTTGGAATCACTTGCGTCAGTGTGACCGGTGGAATAAGAAATAATTTGGAAAGGTGGTAGGGCTATGAGGTGGTGTGAGTTGCTTATGGTTACAGTAGTGTGTCTATAGGATGGTAGGGTAAAACTTCTAGTTATTCATTTAGGGGAGTAATGACCTAGGTGTGGTGCCAAACAGGACTATTAGCACATATTTTAAGAGATTCGGTTTGGTTGAGGCAGATATTTCCTAGGGTTGTAATTGATTGGTCAGAGATCATATCTACTTTGGTTTGAAGACAGGTTAATTGTTTTAAGGCCATGGAAACAGACAGAGGTTTTATTAATCACAGAGTGTCATGAGCTGCTTCTTCCTTGTATATTAGAATTTTACCACATTGGGAGTCTGTAGACCAAGATCCATACTGGTTTAGATCTGACAGAGTTAATTTGAGTAAGGTTGCACTTGATTTGTTTAATGCGAACATTTCCATACTAATTAAGAAAACCTATTTTTACAGCTTTCTCTAGCTTGGAGGAAGAAAGGGGGGACAGACTGGTCATCTTTAAGAAGGTTCTTAAGTTGACCACTATATATCCACTTTCTTTCTGGAATGGTTTACGTTCATTTAGAATGGGCAGTGACATGCTACGCAGGTTGGTACAGATTGCTAATGAGACATTAATGCTGCAGTTTGAAGTATGGGTGAGTAGTCCAATGCTGCTCTCAATGTGTCTGTTTTATTATGGATGTTTTAATGGTTACTATGAGGTTTTAAGTATTATTTAAGTATTCATTTTACTAGTTAAATAATCTGGTCACACCAGCTTCCTTGGTCTCATTTTTGTGTTGAGAAGGGGGATATGTACAATTTATTTTTTTAGCTGTCAATAGCAATACTTTTTGAAGAACTTTAGAGGGAGATTAAATCTCTTTTTAGGATTCCCCATACATTATTTGAGCTACATGGGATTGCACCTTGATCTGCTTTATTTTCTAATATTTTACAGTGAAGTTTACACGTTTTTATGCATTGTGTCATATTTCTGTACTCTTGTATTTGCTTTTCTTCCTCCATTGCTCTTGGGTTGAATTGCATTACATTTGTTTAAGAGCAGAAGGTTAAAATAAGCCTATCTAGTCTACCCTTTTAGATGACTCAACATTCTAATTCCAGTCCAACCCTACCTTTCCCTTACCCTTTTATCCACCTGTTTCATATCCTCTTCAGAGCTTCTACAGATTCCATCCCGATTTCCCATTCTAGTAGTCCATTCCATGTGCCCATAACCTTTTCTATGAAAAAAGTACTTTTGCTTTTCCAGATCCAGGGAATAGTTAGTCCTAAAATGTTCTTTCCGTGTCCTCTCTTCACCATATGTCTTTTCTGTTCAGAAAAAACACATTCACCCCCCCCCCCACCTCTATCATGATCTTCCACACCAATATCATGTCCTCCCATCTCTTGTGGTCTTAAGTAGAAAGAGTTATAACTCTTTTAGCTTCTGATCATACCCTCCCCTTCTTCTCATAGATCTTTCTTGTACCTTTTCTCTGAATTCCTTCCAGCAGCTTAATGTCTGTTTCTATACAAAACCTCCAGAACTGCACTCAGTACTAAGGATTTGATCTAACCAAGACCCAGTAGAGTGAAAGAATTTCCCCTTTATTTCTTGAATATGTTTCCCCCTGAGGATATACGCCACATTCTGTTTGCTGCTACCACTATCCTTTCTCTAAGATTCTTGTGGATCAACACACTCAGATCCTTTTCTGCTCTGCTGCCACTATTTCCACCCCCAGCTGATACTTCTCACCAGGGTTGTTGTGTCCTGAGTACAGTATTTTACATATGTTTACATTACCCTTCCATGACACCTAATGGCCCACTTATTCACCATTTCAAATGTTTTGCTAGACTCTTCTCCCCAACTTCCACTGCTATGAAGAAATCCCAATCCCTCTGCACAACATACTCCAGAGACCTCAACCTCATTACCACAATCAACAGAACATGCTGGAGAGACAGGCTCATAACCCAGAGACTGCCCATATATGGAATAGACTTCCCATACATGTCAAGCAGAGCACCTCACTGGCCCTCTTCAAGAGAAACCTTGATGAGTTGATGGGAAATAGAAAATTCACTCCAGGGATCACTCCAGTGGCTTTACTTGACAGAGGCATGTGACACAATGCTAGGGTAATCCCATGGGCTAAGCTTGTAAAGGCTCCAGGGCCATTAGCCTAGTACACACCTATAAACCTATGACAGTGTTTATGCCATCAGCAAAGAAGATGGTCCTGTCCTCCTCTCACTCTGATATGTCTGAGATAAATGCATGGAAAAATACTATAGTTTGGAAAATAATGCTGTGGTATTCCAGTAGTCAGGTCACTAATTAATGATATTGTCCCTCTCATCACAATATTCTATGGCCTGCAATTTAGGCATGCAGATATCTGATTCCTCTTAGCACTTAACCCAAACACCTATGTTTTTTCTATTAGCCTCCTGTGAGGAACAGGGTCAAAACCTTTGTTGCAGTCCAAGTAGATCATATCTTCTGGCAATCCGCTACCAAATTCAGCTGTAACCAAGTCATAAAACCATTTTGGTCTTAACTGACAGATTTTTCTGGCCATGAACCTGTGTTGTTTTCTGTCCTGGTAATTGCTGTCTTCTAGAAATAGTTTCATAGGTTCATAGGTTCATAGGTTGGTACTAGGCTATCAGCCCTAGGGCCTAGACAAGCCTAACCATAACAATTCCCTGGATATTTCTTCCCACAATATTTATTTTCCTGGACCCCTGTCTAGCAGGGTGACTGACGTGATCCCTGGGGTGAATTTCCTATCTTCCATCCAATCGTCAAGGTTTTTTTTGAAGAGGGCCAAGGAGGCGCTCTGCTTGACATGTATGGGCAGTCTATTCCAGAGTATGGGGAGTCTCTGGGTCAGGAACCTATCCCTCCAGCATGTTTTGTTCATTGTGATGACAAGGTTTAGATCACTGGAGCGTGTAGCTCTGAGGGATTGGGATTTCTTTAAGTGGAGCATGTCCAACAGCTCAGAGTTTGACATGGCCTTGTATGTTAAGCAGAGCTCACCTCTGAGTAGATGATATGCCACAGAGTATAGCTGGAGTTTTTTCAGATGGCCAACATAGGGCATCTGCTGTAGGCCTGTGATTCTTTTAGTGAGATATTTCTGCGGCCTTTCCAGCTGTTGCAGATGTCTTGTGAGGTACATACCAAATGGGGCGTTGTACTCTATAATGGGTCTAATGAGGGATGAGTACAGTGGGACAATGGCCTCCTTTTTTCTGGATGAAAAGTCCTTAGTGATGAGGTGTGCCACATAGAAGGATTTCCTGACTGTTGTGGCAATGTGGTTATCGAAGGTGAGACCACTATCCACCCGTGTCCCCAAGTCTCTCATCACAATTTCAGTGTTTAGTGTACTGCCACCTATGTGGTAATTCATGGGTACCTGGTTTTTCCCAAAGGGGATAACTATACATTTCTTGGCATTAAGCTTGAGCCCATGGCTCTGGCACCAAGCATCTGTTCCTGTAAGGCCCTTTTGTAGAATATCCACATCATTTGGGGATTCAATAATGGCTCCCAGTTTTCAGTCATCTGCAAACTTTGTTAGCCAGAGTCCCTTAGTGTTGGCCTGTATTTCAGAGAAGTAGATGCCAAACAAGAGCGGTCCCAGGACTGAACCCTGAGGTACTCCACTTGTCACTTGTCTGGAGCTGGATTTGGAGTCGGCTACTTTTACAGTCTGGGTTCTGTCAGTAATACAGTTGGCAACCCATCGAGTGACACAGGGATTTATGCCCAGCTTAGTAAGTTTATCTGTGATGCCAGCCTTAGCATCAGGGATCTCTCCATAACTCTCCATGACTTTCTGAGTGAATGTAATTATGATTTGTCAGCAGTTCATTTTAGTTCATCATGTATTTTCCTTGCTTAAACTTGCTGAAATACCTGATTAACCAGACAATGTATATTTTAACAAAGCTTTTATTTATTATTTTGGTTATAAGGTGCAATGTATAGTGTAGTGTTATGCTAGTTTGAACAACCCTGTGTTGTAGCTGCTCTGTGCTACAGGCAACTATGTGGGCTTTTTATTACTGGATTTTCTCGTAGTACCAGTTATCTAGACTGTTTTTTTAAGTATGCAGTGGATATTTAGTGTCCAACTGAATTGCCCCAAGAAAGGGACAGCTATGATCTTAACCTGCTGTCTCCACTTGCTTTGATATGCAATATCCATCCTTAATGATAACCTGTTTTTCCCCGAAGAAAGGAAAGAACACAATGCAAATAATATGAAGTGATTCTTAATCCATATACATTAATTCTACTTGTTGCTTGCAAAGGCATCTAACATTTACTTTTCTATATTAAGTCCAATGTACTAGCTGCATGTAGAAAAACAATGTTTTGCTTCAGTCTGCTGTTTGAAAATAAAAACAGCAACATGCAAATCCCAGCAAAGATTAGAACTCAGCAATGCCATAGGTAGTTTTTAGATATGCTGTCCAGGAGATAATTAAGCAGCTTATCCCAAGTTACCAATTGCCCAAAAGCATTGGTTGGTTAAGTGACTTTTCAAGGTCAAATAATAAGTAAATGTAGGCTGAGAGAATTAAAACCCTGTACCACAGTGACTCATTAACAGTTCATGACCTTAATCCACTGCTCTAATTGATACAGTTGTCTGGCTGTAGCATGGAGAATTTTTCTTTTAATCTTGACAGGCACTCTGATGTGGTCTACTTTACAATGACAAGTAAAAAAACTGCATGTTTTTATGAAATGGATTTGAAACATGTTACTGTGGCCTTTATTTTATTTCACTTTATTTTTATTTTAATATATTTGGACATCTGATCTGTACACAAGCAGCAAAATATCTCTAATTACTGGACACATGGGAGGGTTGTCATTTTCTTATTATTTTTACTTTGTAGAACTGGATTTGTGTGAAGCAATTGGGAACACTTTGGTTGCTATTTGAATGAAACAAAGTCAAATTACTTTACTCTGACTATTGTTAGGTGGTACTAAGCTTGGTAGGGCAATTGTGTACTTGTGTGCTTAGAAACCTTAGTTAATCTAATATTTCTTTGCAAATACTGTCCCTCTACAAGCACCTATACTAGGGACCTAAATTTACACCAGCAAATATACAGGACTCACTGGAGAGAGAGAGAGAGATTTCTAACTCAATGTACTCCCAGTCTATGGAATAAGTTACCAGTACAGGTCAAGCAAAGTGCTACTTTGTAAGGCTGGTCTTCATGATTTAATGGGTAAAGACAAATTTATACCAGCCTTACCATGTATGTCCCTGCTTGATTTGGAAGAATAACTCTATTAAGTGTTCATAAAGTGTGGCAAGAACTTTTACGTTTAGGTATTTCATGGTCTTTCTGATCACTTGCCTATTATTGTTCCTGTATTCCTAAAGTTGTAATACTTTACTGTGACTATTATTTTAATCACATTCATACTTCTAAAGTTTACTTCATTAATAACGTGATTATAATTACTGGATAGAGGGCTGTATGTTGGTAGTGGTAACTGATTCTTGTTGTTTGCTCAGTTTCAACCATCATTAGTTTGGCTTTGCAGGACTAATGTGCATTGGTGTGAAATAAGTGGGAATACTTTACTGGGGCCATTGCTATTATTTTCTTTACCACAACAATATATCTAAGGTGTATTCAGGCAACAATGGCTATAATTTCTAGGTACAGGTGGCTAACTGTGGATGAAAATGACCGATCCTTTAGTCATGATCAAGTTAAGCAGTCATCATTCTGCCTTTATAGGACTAGAGTGCATATGTGTAAAACAAGAGACATACTTTACTCTGGATATTGTTTTATTTCAATCAGACATCAGAGGTATACACAATCAGTAAAGCGAAGGTAGTTGATACAGAGGCCATCTCTGGATAACACTGTCTTAACACTGTGGTTGTTTAATTACTGTTAAAGAGTCACTGATCTGGCTTGCAACAATAAACATAAAGAATTTCTCCTTACCCCTAATTTGTTTGCAGCTTCAGAGTTAGTATATTTAGAGATACAGTGGTATAGGGTGCACAGGGCTTACCCTCCTACAGAAATGCTGATTTTGTTAGTTTAATTGCAGTCATTGATATGCAGCACCACCTTTTTCCTTTGCAAATAATTTTGACAAATGTCTCTTTGTTGTTTAACCTATACCTGCCAGTACCTATCTCTCTATCTATCATCTATCCATCTATCTATATATCACATTAAAAAATGGTAGACAGGCTTCTTGAGAGCCAGTAAACCACAGCTAGCTATTTATATGAATCAATTTACTTTATGAAAATAAAGGTAAGTACAGTCTTTTACTTATCTTGTAGTTAAGGAATAAAATGGGACTGGTTATCTTTATTTGCCTTTAAAACCAATGATTCTGTATTTCTAATGGAAACCAATACTCAAAAGATAAAATTAAAACAAAATCTAGTAATACAGAATGCCACTACATTATTTTTAGACAGTATGAGTTACTGTGTTAGGGTTGAAGGACAGAGAAGTGGCACATTTGTGAAGGTATTGGACTTTAAATAAAGTTGGCTAAATCTGTGGTGCTGCTATATTTTTATTAAAGTACAGTCTTAACTAAAATTGAGGGATAAAAAAATTCCAGACTTAGCAATTTAAGTACTGAATGAGTTTTTAGCACAGATTACTTAAATGGATTTAGTACTAGATGACCATTATTAGCAAATGCAATGGCATGAGATCCTGTGGCATACTGCTGTACCACCAATTAGGAAATATATTACACATACTGTATATTGTAAATGTTGTGAGCCATATGCCTAAATACCATTTTTACAGTAATCTTGTTTTCAGCTTTCACAACCATAGGTTATGGGACATAGATTGCCTTCTTAGAGATTTTGTTGTGCTAGAATCACCAAAACAACATATCGTAAGTAGTCTGGGATTAGTAATTAGCAATAATCAGGCCTCGGATAAATCTCATTGGCTGTGATACTGCCACTGTACAAAGCCATATCATAAGCAGTCTAATTGTGCAGATGAGAATGCTTGGGTAACAGTGTGAATGGTTGCACTTGTAAAGCTGAGTACTGTAATGTACTGACTGAATGGACAAAGAAATGGACTTACATATACTTAGTGTGAGATTGCCATTTCTCAGATCATTCTCTTTTCTCTGAGGTATAATGATCTTGGAATTTTTGTATATAAGTTTGGTGGGCTTAACCCCACTTGGGAGTGCTGGAATTTCCCCCTACAAAAACAAGTTTAAAACAGAAGAATGATGTTGAACATTTGCTCTTTTCCTACAATTTTGACTTATTTTTTTCAGCTTGTTGGGACTTGGCATTGCAAGTCATTTAATAAGGAGACTGATATTAGCAGAGTACATTTGCTATTGATTCATAAGAGTATTTACAAGCATAGTACACAGTTGCATAACTGTATTTTGCATCATAAGATTTGTACACCACCATTCTTCACTATAGTTCATTATGTGAAAGTCTGTTAGCCTCTGTGAATAGTATACAGATGCATATAGTAAAGAGTGCTATACTATGCACATGGGTGATCTAGATTGGGGGTGTTATGTAGCATGATAATAACGCACAGCACAGCAGAGAAAATCAATTTAGCAAGGTATAATTTATCTCTTCTTGTTGCCAGTGATTCCCTGCCATGCTGTTATGTAAAGTTTCATTCATTAGACAAGACTGTGGAGCTAGGATCATTACTGCACTATAGAGATGAAGGGATCTGTTGTTATGGGAACTATCATTGGTAGAATTTTATCATCACTCTGTGGGGTAGGGAACTATGTGGTTATGTTAGCAGGTTGCCAGAATTAGGGGAAACACCATTATACTGTGCAAAGGAGTTGTTTAGTGCAGGACTACATTCCAGACCAGTATATTGAACACCATATCACCAGAGAAGATGTATCACTGAGTGGACAAGAGCTGTACCATCTATATGCATGTAGCTGTAGTCTCTCCATTTACTCCACTGAAATCAGACTGTATACTGATGATGTAATATTTCTGAATTGTGTATAATCAGGGGTGGGTGATTTGCATGTGAATTCCTTACATGGATTTCTAAGGCTACACAGTGGGATTAGACTGCATACAGTGTGCTATACCATTGTATTCAATTTCTATGAATCATGTTGAACTTTGGTACATCATGGTGCAGTATAGTAGCCCAACTTTGTTGCACACAAGGTTTATGAATGGAATGCTTACTGTGCTGGCATTATGGGATATCTGCTCTCTGTGCAACTGGATGAAATGGAAAATGTTATATTCTGTCCTCTCTTAATTTAAATATCAGCACTACAGCAATTTCTATTTGCTAGAGTAAGCCATACATAACATTACTTTAAAATGTAAACATTTATGCAGTTATAGATGTGAACTATAAAACATTTTTATGATTAATTACTTCAATAATGCCTGTTTAGTAATTTGTTGGCTATGTTGTTTCAAATTAACAAATGCAATTCTCAGTAATGGAAACACAGAAAAATAATAATGGGTTCTAAATAAATAAGTTGGATACATTAAAGCATGTAAAGATATACAGCAAATTTTATATATGTATCTAATCAAAAATGTGAAAACATATATTGCAGAACAACATAAAACAGATAATTGTATTGCTTTATTATATGATTAATTGACAGCTAATTGGTCAATTGATTCATTGCTTGGTTGACTGAGAGACTGACTGACAAGAATTTATTTTTTGAGTATAAACTTAGCATTTTTTCATTAGTTGCAATTTTACATTGATTTAACATATTTACAATATATATATATATATATATATATATATATATATATATATATATATATATATATACAGAAAGGAAAAAAAATCAACATCACATTCTGTTATACAATGTTAGCAATACATTGAATCATGATGGTAATTTTACACAAGTAACACCTTAAGAATCTTGGTATTTCAGTAGCAACAATTCAAGGCTATCCCAACCACTAAAAGTCTTAGTATGATTTAAGATCTTAATCTCATCACTCCTTTTTCAGTTTTACATAGTATTGTTGTTAAATTTAAAAATTCTTTCAATGTATGTACTGAGTTTGATTACCAGTTTTTGTAATGGTTTTTCTAGCAACTGCCAAAAGACTCCAAACTATTTCTTATTGTTTGACTTTTACAGATACAGGAAGGGGGATATTCATGAGTATTATTAATCTAGTTAAAGAACAATTATTAGACAATAGCACCTTAAAAACATACTTATCTCTTCCACTATACATTTAATTTTTCATACTCCATAAACATGTGTGCAATTAGCTTTTACATCTTTACTACACCTCCAAAACACTGAAGTCATTTCACTAAACATGGAGATTTTATACTGTGTAACAAACATTCTATGTATATATTTCCACATAAAAACTTTCCAGTATAAACTTAAAGTTTGACTAATTGATTTAAGTAAAAAACAAGTTTTATTATTACCATCTATTAAGTCATGCAATCCACTATCTAAAAAGTTCCAGATTTTTTTGCATCAGCATTATTATTATTTAAAATTAACTTGTATAACTTGGAAAAGCTTCCTTTATAGGTCAATTTACCTTTGCTGATAGCATTCATATATTCATATAATGGCAGAATAGTGCTCTGTTTCCCCTCACTCTTATCAGAAAATTAATTTAGTTTCTTACTGATGGATAACATTAACTACTTAACAGACTCATCCAGCTTATAGTCTTTCATTAAATAATCTGTCAACTTAGCTTTTCCTTTTTCAAAGCAATCAGACCATTATACTAATCCATTCCTTTTTAGTAAATTCATTTTAACATTGTTATGACTTTCCTTAAATCTAGAGGTGTGTGAAATGGAAAAGCATAACAATCTCCATTTTGATATTAATGCAGTTTTAGAAACAATTCTTACCTGTTTCAAGAATTGCTTTTATATATACAGAATCTAAAGAATGAAATTAATTTCTTTGTAAGGTCAATTTTATTAGCCAGATGAAAGGATTGTTATATATTTCTAATTTATCACATTTGATAAACTTAGTATAATCTGCTCCTGAATGGTCTTCTATTGACTATGGTAAGTTGAATCTATCCAGAGTATAATTAAGTTAAAATTTGCAGCAACAGAATAAGATACTATATCTGGGAAGCTAACACCACCATATATTCATAATCTTATATATTTATATAAGCAATTCTTGGGTTTTTAGAATACCATAAGAATGAAACTAACATTTTTCTGATTTTCTTTAAGTTTTCTTTCATGTAATAAAGCTATTGAATGCAATATTATAATATATATATGTATATATATATATATATATATATATATATATATATATATATATATAAGGGGATTCAGTGTCTGTCTGCCTGGGATGACATGCTTGACAAGCCACGCTGCTTCGCAAGGGACGGCTTGCACCTGTCACCCCTGGGATTCCGGATATTGGCTAAGGCTCTTGCCACCCCCATAGTGCCTTTTTTAGGCAAGGCTCAAATTCTAAACCTACCACCCTAGAAAACAAAAATGGGAAGAAATTGAGGGTAATGCTGCTCAATGCCAGAAGTCTAAATCTCAAAATGCACGCACTCGAGGCCCTTCTCAGTATGGAGAACATCGATGTCTGTGCTGTAACTGAAACCTGGTTCAAGGCTCCTGAGAGCACCCCGGCACTATTAAGTTTTACCTCATATCATGCGCTCCGGCCCCAAAACCCGGACCACTCCACAAAAGGAGGGGGTGTATCCATATTCATAAAGGATACTCACACCTCCAGGTTGGTGGCAACGCATGAAGCTTCGGAAACCATCCAGGTGCAACTAACCATAGGCAAAACTGCTCTACAAATTGTAGCATGCTACAGGCCACCCTCTCAAACTCAGGAACCCCACACAGCCTTCCTGAAGACACTGGAGGGTATAAATGTATCTCCAAACACCATCATATTGGGTGACTTCAACTACCGAATATAGACTGGGAACATTACTCAAGCCCTAACTTTCTAGCCCAACGGTTCCTGGAGTTCATAAATTCAAATGCCATGGAACAGCTAGTCACTGTTCCCACGAGAGGAGAAAATATACTAGATCTCATTGTCACAAACATGGGGACAAAATGCTCCACACCGGAAGTATATCCCTCATTGGTGAGATCTGATCATAAACTAATCTCACTGGAAATCCACATCCCGCCCCCACCCCAAACAAAAAGACCATAGTGAAGAACTTCTCTAAAGCAAACTTCACACTACTCAAGACTGGTGTGGTATCCTTCAAGGCCCCTGAGTCAGAGGAAACCACAACCCAAGCTGCGGAAGCCCTTACAAATGCCTTCTATGAACACCTCCAGGACTGCATGGATCAGGCAATCCCAAATAAAACCAAGACTCTTTCCACAAAGGGCAAACGTCCAGTCTGGTGGACCCCAGCCATTAACAAACTTTACAATAAGAGGAGAAAGCTATTACATGATAGAACAAAATCCATAAAAGGGAAGTCACCCCTGATCATTATTAGTAAAAAAATACGAGCACTCATAAAATCAACTAAGGCCAATTTTGAGAGAAAAATTGCCATGGATTCAAAGGACAATCATAAGGCCTTTTTCAGCTATGTTAGGAACCTGGGTGGAAACTCACAGATATGCTCAGAATTAGTCCAAAATGATACAAAAATCACTGAACCCACAGACATTCCAACATACTGGCAGACAGGTTCAGTGCAAACTTCACCCCTCTCCCCTAAAGGAGAGATAACTATCCCAGCCGAGTGTAGCCTCCCGGACATCTCAAATGCGCAGGTGAAAGCTGCTCTCTCTAAAGCTAAAAACACAGCATCAATGGGACCGGATGGTGTCCCCGGCTGTGTGCCACACGAGCTAAATGAGGAATTAAACCCGCACATAAGGCAGCTGTTTAATCTCAGCCTTACCACAGGATACGTGCCCAAGGAGTGGCGTACGGCAACTGTGGTCCCACTCCACAAAGGTGGCGCCTCACGGACCCTGGTAATTACCGCCCCATAAGCTTAACAAGTCTAGTCTGCAAAGCTATGGAGAGGATCATAATGGAGCTCATAAACAAAGATATAGGGGACTTGCAGACAGTGGACCCGACCCAGTTTGGCTTTGTCAAGGGAAGATCATGCCTTTTGAACTTGGTCGACTTCTTCGAAATAGTCACCAAGGCCATTGATGAGGAAAGGCAGTCCATACAGCCTACCTTGACCTTGCAAAGGCTTCGACACAATACCCCACTCGGGTATTGTAGAAAAACTTACCAGCTTAAATGTAAACCCATATGTCACAAGATGGGTTGCAAACTGGCTTAAGGACAGAACCCACAGGGTTAGAGTTGCTGGCGCTGTGTCAGACTCCAAGCCGGTCACAAGTGGTGTCCCACAGGGCTCGGTCCTTGGCCCCCTATTGTTTGGCATCTACTTCTCAGAAGTACAGGCCAACATGGGAGGACTTTGGCTGACAAAGTTTGCAGATGACTGCAAACTGGGCGCCATAGTGGAAAGTGCATCGGACACGGATATCCTTCAGAAGAGACTCACTGAAACAGATAGCTGGTGCCAGAGCCATGGCCTGAAGTTAAACGCCAAAAAATGTATAGTCATACCCTTCGGGAAAAACAAGGTAACCCCAAGCTACCATATAGGTGGCAATCCACTAAGCACAGAAGAGGTTATCAGGGACCTGGGGACCCAGGTTGACAGTGGCCTTTCTTTTGACACTCACATTGCTAAAGTGGTTAGAAAGACCTTCTACATTGCCCACCTGATCATGAAGGGATTCACATCCAGATCTAGTGAGGTCATTGTTCCCCTGTACTCTTCACTTATCAGACCAATGATCGAGTACAATGCCCCATTCGGGATGTATCTCACCCGACATCTGCAGCAATTGGAGAGACCCCAAAAGTTCCTCACCAAAAGGATAAAGGGACTCCAAAATCTGTCATATGCTGCCAGATTGAAGAAACTCCAGCTCTATTCAGTCGCATACCGTCTGCTCAGAGGTGACATGTGCCTGACATACAAGGCCATGTCCAACCCGGAATTAATGGACATGCTCCACCTCAAAAATCCAAATCCACCAAAACCACTAGAGCAAGCGACTTAAACCTTAGCACGGATATAAATAGGACGTGCTGGAGGGATAGATTTATCACTCAGAGACTCCCTATGCTGTGGAATAAAATCCCGGTCCATGTGAGGCAGAGCACCTCGCTGACTCTGTTCAAGAGAAATCTAGACCTGTGGATGGGAGATCATAGGTTTACCCCGGGAATCATCTCTGGGTCACTGCTGGACAGAGGCACAACAAACTAATGGGCACAGTATTTTTTCATATAAGGGGTGGCGTAAGCCACAATAATTTGGGCTAGGCTTATAAATGCCTTAGGGCAGATAGCCTAGTATAAACCTATGAACCTATGAACCTATGAACCATCAAAATCTCAAATGCCGTTATGCCGAAAGGCAGTTTTCAATGTTATCATAACTGCAATTTGAATATGTTGAACCAGAAACAGCAAATGCTAGTGTGCATTTGCTGTTATGAGATCGACATTTTGATTGGAGATTGCACTACAGTTGAGATCGAGAACTTTGCCCTTTTCCTCACTGTTGTGCAATCTCAGACTTGTAAAATATAGTTAGTAGGGAGTGTGGGGGACTGGTGCAGGGGGGTTTGCCCTCCTGTAAAACATGTGAAGCCAGCCACCAGAAGTCACATTGTATTGTGAAAATGTCGATATTGAGCAGTTAACATTTTGAATGTGTCATAAATGTGACTGTTCAATGTTGTCATTTATGACATTTTACTTTGCTTAGGTAATCAGTCATTGAAACGTTGTCAACATTTTGATGGTAAACCATATATATATATATATATATATATATATATATATATATATATATATATATATATATATATATATATATATACATATACGTACATATATATATATATATATATAATGTTGGGTAATATAATCATTTTATCGAGTGCTAATAAGGAGTAACATTTCTTCAATTATTTTTTTAAAAATTATTAGTAATAATCTTACTCATAGTTTAATAAATTTTGTTCCTAAATATTTAAGTTCTTTTCCTTCCAAATTATATTTATAGTTATCTTTAAACGTATTATTATCTTATTATTATTAAATTTCAGCAGTGATACTTCTTGAAACTTTTCAATTTCTTCATCTGTTTCTTTGATTGAATAATTTAAAGTTGCTATATACAGTAAATTATCATCTGAAATAAGCTGTATTTTAGATTGACAGTCCTTGTTAAATGAGAATCCATAATTTTTTCATTGATTCTTATACTGTTAGCTAAGGGCTCGATAAGTAATGCAAATAGTAGAAGGGACAAGGAACACCTTTACACTGTGCCTTTGTTTAAAGTGAATCCATAAGAAATGTATGATCCAATTTTAGCATATGCTTTGGAGACTCTATACAGTTTTTTGTTAAATATTCCAATAAACTGTTCTGGAAATAAAAACATGTCTAAAGTTTTAAACAAGTAGTTCCAATCTACAGAAACAAAAGCTCTTTCAATATTTAAGCCAATTAGGGTGAGTCTCTTGTTCATTTCTTTTCCTAAGTCTAAGATAGTTACTACACTTTTATAATATCATAAACTAATCTACTGACTATAAATCCTGTTTGATCTCTTAATCTTGTAGGACAATGGAAGTAAATATATTATAGTCTACATTTAATAAAAAAATAGGTCTATATGATGAAACTAACTTATTATCCTTTCTTGATTAAGTATAGGTGAGATTACAGAAACTTTCCATGAGAGAGGAATTGTTTTCCCATTCTGAATTATCCTGAAAATGTCACTTAATAATTCTAAAACATGTAATGGAAGCAGACTATATAATTCCATACTTAAATCATCTAACCCTGGAGTTTTAACATTTTTCTTTTTTTAAGCTTCTTTAACTTCTGTTAGTGAACAACAGAGATATTTGTTGGTCATCAAGTTTATTATTAACATATTTCTTTAAATACTTATCAATTTTGTAATAATCATGATTCTTATTTTATTTTTATTAAGATCCTCGTGGTATTTTTTTTTTAAATATTAAGCATTTCCTCCATGTTTGAAGTAAGCTTATTGATGTGGGTATTTCAGATATCAATAATGTGTGCCTTTTTGCTTAATATCATACTTCTATTAGCTAATCTATATAGATTTTTGACATCATTGCATAAGTGTACAATTTTATTTTCTAAAGCTATCTCTACTTTATGTATTAAGACTGTTTGCTACATTGTCATTAATTTGTAATGACTTGAATATTCTGTAACTTCTTTGCTGTTAAAATCTCACTCTGTGTATTTCATCTTGTATTTCTAATAACTCTGTATTCCACTCCTTCATTTTATTACCAGCCCATCTTCCCATTCTGTCTTTAATGTGCATTTTCAAGGAGCCCCCTAATATAATTTTGCTATTCTGACCATTATTATTCAAAGATAAAAAAAAATATCCATTTGTTCCTTAAGGTAGCTCTTAAATGATTTTAATTTTCATCATATACATTGAGATTCTATAATTAATCTGAAATTTCTTTATATCCATTAATATATTAATACTTAGTGGATTATGATTAGATAAATGAGAAGGAATAGTTTTAAAATAACTAATTTTATTATATAAATCTGAAGAGGCATAAATCCTATCAATTCTAGTTTGGTCAATTGATTCATTATGCATAAGAATAATGAGTGAAGAGCAATTATTTAGCTTCTGCTTTTACTACTAAATCAGCTAGTTATTACTACAAATCCATCTGTTTAATGTTTTAGGTAATGCCAGAATTTTAGCTTTCTTCTCTTCACTTGTATCTTCTGTACTAGATATGCAGTTAAAATCCATTTCTAAAATTAAACTATCCTTCCATTGACTTTGTAATCAGTGTAAGTGATCTTTAGCCACTCTTGCACCTATTTCAGGGATCTAGCAAAAATTATCTAGTCTATAGAGTTTGCATTATATTTAATTACTAAAATGCATACATTCCTTTGAGATCATTAATGGATTCCATGACCTTAGGCATTACAGTAGATTTTATTCAAAGTACAACAGTTCATCTACTCTTTTTTTGTTAAAAGGAGCAGATTATAACATTCTGTAACCTATGTTATTTAAATATTTATATCTTTATCTATCAAGTGAGTCTCTTGCAAGAATATGAAGTTTTAATAATTTCATTTTGTTGACATTATTTAATCCATTTACACTAACAGATAAAATATTAAAACTATCCATGTTGTGTATTTGAAAATATTTCTTTAACAGATAGTATGACACATTTAGCCACTATATTAATTTAATTGTACATAAGACTCTAATGTATTCCTCCAACACTATGTTAACATGCCACGTTTTTGAACTATTCCTATCCACAAACTAAACTACTAAAATTCATAAATAACAAAAACATAAATATTTCTACAACTGTAACTGCATATACATTTGCCTGTCAAATAGACAAACTACACTATCACTCTACCTACAAATATGGAAAAATGTATCAAAAAAATAGCCAAGAGCTACTGTGACTTTAATATAATATATATAAATTAAAAATAATAAGAGACTATTAATTCAGTTTCATATTTTGCCATTTAAAACTATTCCTCCACTATTACATAAAAGTTTAATAATCTTCTTCTGTTAATCAAAAATATTAAACAATCCAACAAACAGTGTACTATATACTTATTTTATGTAATAGTAATGTAGATGATCCATTAAATATTCCTGTATGTGCTCTTTCAACATCACTATAACTAAATCTCTAAATAAATAAGCAGAGCACAGTGGGACCTGAAGAGATAAAGATATCTGTGAACTTGCAGGTGACAAGAGACTATCTGTCTCACTGCAAACATTGGCTCAGTTGGGCTACATCCTGATCTCAGTATCAACCGCTCATCTCCCATCTTACTTTCTACTGCTCTGCATATTCATTTATCAGTCACCCTCTCCAGAACTCTCATGCAATGAGACAGGAGTTTGATACATCTGTACTGCTCACAATTGTGAATTTCCCCTTTCTTCTTGAACACTGGCACTAGTGTGTTTATTGTACAGTCATCTGGGATACACATTTCTCTTCACACAGCTATGAGTATCCTCAGAGGCCATTTCTCTCTGATCTCACCCACCACCTTTATCATATTTGCTGTGACCTCATCTAAGCCTGCTGCTTTCCCAGACTTCATTTTCCTTTGTGCTGTTCTTACTTTTTCTGTGGTGGGCTCCTATTCTTCGCTCATTGTTGGCTGAGTCTGGGGCAGTACAGCTCTTGTGTAGTTTCCTTCATTCAGAACTACTCCTTCCATCTGTCCTGTGCAGTCATAAGCAGGCCATTGCTGGCATACCTTATGAAGGGTGTCTAACTATCTTCTTTATCTTTCTGTCTTTGCCTTGCAACCTGATATAGTTTCTCTGTGCTATCTACTGAGTCATTTCCAGAAAATGATAGAGTGCCTCTGATGCCTTGTTCTTTGTTATTCAACTCCTTTCTTAGCCTCTTGTTAGCCAACTAATATTCCTTCTTAGCATCGGTGCATCCTTACTATCTCCCACTTTTTCCTGCAGTCCTTCTTTCTTTTGATTATGGTCTGGGCTTCTGCATTCCACCGCCAGCTTTTTTTATGTATTTTATTTCCAATACCTGGCTCGGCTGCATATCTGTTATGTAGTCCTCACACATGCATTTTGAGGTGCTGCCATTCTTCTTCAACTTCATCCGTTTCCAGTACTTCTGGAGGTAATAGAGTCCTAAGCAATTCATTGAACTATTGTTTTCTGTCCAGTCATCTTCCAGGTATTTAGCTTTGTTTCTGTTGACGTTTGAGCATTTTGTGATCACTGCTTGCAGCTGATTGTGGCAACCAGTGGTTTATGTTGTTGGCTGACCATTTCACTGGGGATGACTTTACAATGTGTTGGCTATTATCAATCCATTTGCACCTATGTCTCTAATGGACACAGGTAGTCTGTAAATGTTTCATCTACCAAGCCCTTGTTTACAATTATCAGGGGTACGAGAACTTGTTAAAGATTTGGGATGCATGGATAGGCTTAAAAAGGCCCAGTGGTCATTAGCCTAGTACACACCTGTTAACCTATGAACCTATGAACATCACATGCCCATGCCATCAATTCCCTCGCAACCAATCCCGTCATATCTCTTAAATATTTTCCTATCTCTATTTAGTTGTTCACTTTCACACATTGATCTCAGCGACTATGCTGAAATGTTTACTCACTCTTCTTTCTACCCCTTCATGCCTTTTTTCTGCTTTTCTCCTTTCTCTACACTCCTACTAAGCTAATCAAGCTAGTTTCAAAAAACAAACTCAAACAGAATCCAAAGTGACAACCTATGCATTACTTGCTTTCATATCCATCTTCCTTGTAACTTGCCTTTCAGTTTCTCGTGGGTAAAGTTTGTATAAATTTCAAAGTTTGTACATATATGTATCTCTGTATCACCATATTATACTATGTTATACTGCATATAACTTTATTTTTTCTTTACATTTTGATATCCCTCCTAGGCTTTACCTGTAAATAAATTGTCCAGTGGTAATCAGTGCATTGATTTATACAAATAAATAAGTACATAAATGAACACATAAATAAATGGAAACCATAAAATATTCCAACCACATCTGGAAAATCAAAGTGAATGTCTATGTCTACATTTGTAGGCAAAATATAATGAATTTTGGCAGGCTAGATTAAGTGACCAGTGATTGTAAAATTTTTCTTCAAGTGGCTTTGTGAAGCCAAGCTGAAAGAAATGTGACTGTTGTCATTGCAAAATATCAATAAAATTGGAAGGGTTTTGATACATATAAAGGGAATAGAAAGGGTCTGTGTGGTTGATTTCTTTTAAGTAAACTTATTAATCCTAGATCATTATTAGAAGATGAAAGGTAATGCAAAGAGTGCACTAATAAATACGTAATTTAAGAATGGTATTAAGAAATAAAATATTTTTCCAGTTATGGGGATGTGATGACTTCAGAGAGAAATGTTGCAGTTGATCAAGCAGTTTGATGCCAATAATTTTGAAGGGAAAGGCATTGTTTTAGTGCTCTACTGTTTGCATATCAAGTAGAAGAGGCTACAGAGGTCCAATCAGTCTTAGCTAATCTTGAATAGGAAACTGTTAACCTCAACTTATGGAATCTAATGTCTTAACAGTGGAAATAATTGTGCAATAATGGAAAAGGATGACTTGAACCTCAATGCACTACATTTATATTTGCTTACAATAGATCTTAACCAGGCAAGTGAACCAGACCAGTGACCTTTTTCAACCACAGCCTGACCCATACAGCAAAATAAAAGTCACAAGAATATATTAAGCATATTAAGTGTAGGAGAAATACATTGTCACTTAAATAAGTCAAAACATGTATCATAAAAATCACAGTCATTGACATCTTATCAGACTGATATGACACCCGCATGAAAGTATGCATGACTGCAGTTGAAATATCTTAACTTTTAGTCTCTTAATGACTTTTTCAAAGGCTTACTTCTGGGTGAAAATCCAAAGCACAGTCATCATGACATTTTAGTATCTCATGACTTTAAGTAATGAAATATCTGTAACTAAAATTATTTTTTGCTTTTCTAGATTTTTAATCAATCCCAGCACAGGAATAATTTACACACAACCGTGGGCAACACTTGATGCTGAAATCAAATCAAAGTATAACTTCTATGTGAAAGCAGAAGACATTGAGGGAAAGCACAGCTTGGCAGAAGTATTTGTGACTGTGTTAGATGTGAATGACCACTATCCAGAATTTAATGAGAACATCCTGGAGAAGACAATGATTCTTGGGACTCCAGTGAAAATAGAGGTAAGACAAAGTACCATCAGTTATTGTTTGTGGCATACATCATCTGGAAACATACACTGTTTCACAGAACCTAAAGATGCTGAATAGGAAGGGAGAATGCAATATGCAACTGATCCACTGAGGTAGCAGTGTTGCTCTCATCTGAGAGGATGAGAGCCCAGGTTCAGAAGCTTTCCATGATTCTAGCAAAGAGAAAGCTGAAACCATTTCTGATAGGAAAAGCTAGCTGACAAACCTCTGTGAAACCATGCAGATGATACTATAGAAATACTTTAATTAGAGTGGAAGGTGGATCCCAGGATCATATTGCCAAATAGTTATGCATAATATATACACCACACATAACGCACATGTGATTCTAAAAGGTTTTAGTCTGCAGTTGTTGTAACTCCTGTTTTATAGCTTATTGTATCAAAACATGGGGCAGAATAGAATATTTCTGGACTAAACCAGGAAGCCTCTCTGCTAGTATCATCTGACTTACTAAACTGTAATCTTGATTGAGAATAATAATGTCATCTTAACATGGTGTTCCATAAGTTAAGACAATAAATAACAAATGTTAGAAATGATCATGTCATGGTTAGCTTATTATAAAGCATATGTTTCTTATATGATACGTATCTTAATTACTTTAGAAGTCATAAGGTATAAAGAGTACCCTCAGAATTCAAGCAAAACCAGTCATGCATTGCTTAGGAATGGTATAAAATGATAATGAATCTATGAAATGTTAACTATGAAATGGGTTATGTGGAAACATTGCTAAAAGCTTAAAAAATGATCATGCATGTAACCCTTATAAACACATATAGATGAAAACAGAAAAATAGTTTGTCAAGCTCATGCGTTTTGCTAATTATAACATGAGGGAGGCCTGGCACTGTGAGTGTCTTAGTAATTAGCATACCCATCTTTAAAGCTGGGGAGTTCAGAAGGCAGTGGTTTCTAGTACCACACCTGGTGCTTAGATTCATGTTCTGATACTGGCACTACACTTCGTAATGGTCATCATGGCATGATGGGGGGACTACTACACATCCAGTTTTGCTGTCCTTCACAAGAAATTATAATATTGAGATTCAATGTAACTGAGTTGGTGGTAGCTTGCAAGAATACTAAGGATCCCACAGCAGTTATCAAGTAACAGCAGTAAGTGGAAGAAAACAGAACATTTTATTCACAATCCAAATATACTGCGTTGTAAACTCAGACAACAAACAGCAGACCTTTAAATGAATAGTAAATATATTTCTTCTTCTTATATCCTGATACTTAACATCTCTCTTATATCCCTGTTTTTATTTACATCTTAATAATTAATATTGTATTTCTCCATTTATCTTATTGCTACCACATATTTTTTCTAATTCTTCTATAAATCTTTTGCTGACATCTTCCATGAATTGATTACTTCTTTATTTTCTTTTTCAAACCTTCCCTTCGGGAAGCTTGCGAACCCATAAGCTTGACGAGCCTCGTCTGCAAAGCTATGGAGAGGATCATAATGGAACTCATAAATAAAGACATTGGGGACCTACAGACACTGGATCCTACCCAATTTGGCTTTGTCAAGGGCAGATCCTGCCTCTTGAACTTGGTCAACTTTTTCAAAACAGTCACTAAGGCAATTGATGAGGGTAAGGCAGTTCACACAGCCTACCTTGACCTAGCAAAAGCGTTCGACACAATACCCCACTCGGGCATCATAGAAAAGCTCACCAGCTTAGATGTAAACCCATATGTCACAAGATGGGTTGCAAACTGGCTCAAGGACAGAACCCACAGGGTTAGAGTTGCTGGTGCCATGTCAGACTCTAAGCCGGTCACGGCGGTGTCCCACAGGGCTCAGTCCTGGGCCCCTCTTGTTCGGCATTTATTTTTCTGAAGTGCAGGCAAACATAGGGGGATTGTGGCTGACAAAATTTGCAGATGACTGCAAACTGGGCACCATAATTGACACTCCATCAGACACAGACATCCTCCAGAGAGGTCTCATAGAAATGGATAACTGGAGCCAGAGTCATGGCCTTAAGCTAAATGCCAAAAAATGTATAGTCATACCCTTTGGGAAAAACAAGGTAACCCCTAATTACCACATAGGTGGTAATCCATTAAACACGGAAGACATTATCAGGGACCTGGGGACCCAAGTTGACAGTAACCTCTCTTTTGACACTCACATTGCCAAAGTAGTTAGGAAGACCTTCTACATTGCCCACCTGATCATGAAGGGATTCACATCCAGATCAGGAGAGGTCATTGTACCCCTGTACTCTTCACTTATCAGACCAATGATTGAGTACAACGCTCCATTCGGAATGTACCTTACCCGACACCTGCAGCAGTTGGAAAGACCCCAAAAGTTCCTCAACAAAAGGATAACGGGGCTCAAACATATGTCATACGCTGCCCGACTGAAGAAACTCCAGCTCTATTCACTCGCATACCGTCTGCTCAGAGGTGATCTGTGCCTGACATACAAGGCCATGTCCAACCCGGAATTAATGGACATGCTCCACCTCAAAAAATCCAAATCCACCAGAGCCACGAGAGCAAGAGACTTAAACCTCAACACGGATATAAATAGGACGTGCTGGAGGGACAGATTCATCACCCAGAGACTCCCTACACTATGGAACAGAATCCCAGTCCATGTGAGGCAAAGCCCCTCACTGACTCTGTTCAAGAGAAATCTTGACGAGTGGATGGGAGATCGTAGGTTTACCCCGGGAATCATCTCTGTGTCACTGTTGGACAGAGGCACAGCAAACTAATGGGTATAGTATTCTCATCCTAAGGGGTGGTAAAAGCCACACACACTCTGGCTAGGCTTATAAATGCCCTAGGGCAGATAGCCTAGTATGAACCTATTTAACTTTCTGCATCAGTTTCTCAGGTGTAAGTACTTTCTGATTTGCAAGCGTCCATTCAAAATATTGAATTCTACTCTGTTTTTGTAATTTACTCACTATTTCTTTTATGTGGTTTTGAGTATCTATTGGCAACACATTCCATCTAACTTCTAAATAATGTTGTTGATCTATCTTATCATACAAGTTCTTTGTTTTTCCCCAGTTCTCCTTTGTTTCTCCTTATATTTCAGTCTGGCATCACAAGATTGTTGAAACAACTACTTGCTGCTTTGGATTTTAAATCAATCCTCAGTTAAATGGCAATGAGAAGCAAGAGCCCATCTGTCATGCAAATTAGAAAACAGTACACAGAAAATATCTATGGGTGAATAATACTGTCACATCTTCAAATAAACAATATTATTAACAGTATTGGATGTACAGTCCCTCAATTTGTTTCTTTGCCACAAGATGTTTGCTAATCTCGGGGATCAGCTGCATGTTTGTGGCTGCTGTAACAAAAGTAGATACATTTTACATGGACTTGACAACATTAAAAATTGCACTAGAATATACCACACTGAACTTTTAAGAAAAAAACTGTGAGGGATCAGCTTTTAAGTTTGTTGCAGCTTTAAAAACAGACATACACATAGCAAAATGATAACCTACTTCGCAAATCTGTAAAAAGTATGATTCTTAGTTTGAAATCTGCAATATCCAGAACTGCAGAGATTAGCAGTTGACAGTAACCTCAATCATTTTGTTTGCCCAAAAGATGTTTTTTTTGAAAACTACAGTAATGAGAATAACAAATTACTTTATAGTGTGCATTATTTCATGTGAAAGAGCAGATTTAAATGTTTACCTGAGGTAGTAATCAGAAGATAGCAGGCAGGACTCAATACATCTTATTTGCAGGATTCCTTAAAGAATGAAGTCTATATACCTATCTTTTGAATAGGCCATATATAGAGGAATGGTGGGTCATAATTTCAGAATTACTCGTATTACTGCCTCTGTGCACCATATATCTGATAATACCCAGTCCATTATTAAATAGCTGTAGATATGAATGTCTATCTCAGTTATGAGTACTATGCTAAATTTACATTATCAACCAAAAAAACAGAAATATTGGTACAAAATACACAATACATCTAATGTAGTCAAGCATGTAAAACTACTTGGTACCAAAACAGTGACACATGGTCCTATCTCAGTTTATAGTTCTGTTGATGTTGTCTGTACCTTTATTGTTCTCTTATCGTTACTGATGTAACTGGCTAAGTGATAAGTATGGTAGTTTCTAACTTTTGTCTCCTTATGTCCAGTTTTTGAACATTGTAATTTAATATGTTTAACCAGATGAAAAATGGTCCTTTCAGTCACTTCTGTTACAAGGTACTTTTACCTGTGAGCTACCTTGACTGTCTGCTCTGCTGCATACTATGTATGGTCTAATTCACATTACAAAATAAAAGTAACAATTCATTAATTTTAAACTATGATCGCAGAACTTAAATATTCCTTAGACATCCAGCACTGATGTCCTAGCACAGTGGCATAAAGCAGTAAAGCTCTGAGTATGGTGCAGGTGACGAGTTAGATGAACAGCTCAGTCAGCTAAGGTATTTGCAGGGGATGATGGACATGCCCATCCTGAAGGAAGAAGAGAGTGGTACATGCATGATTTCCCAGATGGAGACCAGGGGAACAACAGATAGATGCTTGGGGGGTATTGTACTGAAAATAGTCACCTGTGGAAGTAAAAGGTGGGTCTGCACTGTAACATGCTCATTTATCTCCAAGGAGGAAAGTGATTTATATGAGCCAGAAAGTGCTGGGCATTATCTAAAGTACAATGCAATGAAGACTCACACTCCTAGTAGCACTACTGAAGGACTATTTATAATGTTGATGATTTCAAAGGACAAAGATAAAGACCTGCATAATATTCCTTGGCAAAGTATTAAAGATGTTTTGCATCTCTGTTAGGAAAGCAAGTCATAAACATTATGCTCACATGCACACACACACACACACACACACACACACACACACACACACACACACACACGCACGCACGCACGCACACACACACACACATACACACACACGCACACACGCACGCACACACGCACGCACACACACACACACACACACACACACACACACACACACACACACACACACACAACTGGAACAAGAAACATTTCCAAAAAAATCCAAGCGATTATAAAGTTTCTTGCATTATAACAGGTTGACTTAAAAGCAGTTCCTAACATGCAATGCTACCAAGCTGCTACCCTTGAGACAAAGAATAGTGATGAAAACACGACTAAGAATTGTTCCAGACACGCATGGGGTTATTGGCTTATAGAAAAATGAGATACAGTTCATGCTTTCAAAGGTGGGGTGCACAGAAATCTGAAAATAAATTCCCAAGGACAGCAAGTACTTAGAAAAATCCACAACGAAGGCAGATTTAGGACCTAAAACCTACTACCTGAAGTTCCTAATGCAGTTTTAACTGCCATTTCAGCCTTTAAATGCATTGCTACAGCGTATGCTGAATGGAAGTTGTTAGAGAAATGTAAATATACTTTTTAAGATGACAAAAATTGTTTTCTTAGGTGAAATGAGAACTGAGTTTAATACAGCTGTACCTTTGTGGTTAAAATGTAATGGTTCACCATATGAAAAATGGTTTGTTCAAATAATGTTCATGATGTTGCTTACAGTACCACTGTAATTGCCTAATGGACACTGTCTAAAGCAGAATATAGCTATTCCCACATAAAAAAGATCATTTGTCTCATCTGAAAACTAAATAACTTCAGCCAAGATGAAAAGAGGTGTCCCTTGATTGCAAATTATTATTCATTGCTGCTCATATTTAGTCCAAGAAATGGATATTCATGTTGACAGTGGTGGTCCCCTGGGATCTGTCCTGGGACCCCTACTGTTTGTCATCTACTTCTCAGAGGTCCAAACAAAGATAAAAGGCCTCTGGCTGACCAGGTTTGCAGACGACTGTAAGTTGGGTGCTGTCATTGACTCCCCAATTGATGTTAACATACTACAAGAGGATCTCACAGCAACAAATGACTGGTACCAAAGTCATGGCCTTATGTTAAACTAAAAAAAAATGTATTATCATACCATCTGGCAAAAACATGGCACCTACTGATTAGCTCATCAACGGCAATCCCATAAGCACATGACCTCTGGTGAGAGACCTGGGTACACAGGTTGACAACAATCTCATATTCGACCATCATGTAGTGGCAGTGGTCAGAAAAGCCTTTTACTTGGTTCATCTCATAAGTAAAGAGATTGCATCCAGAAAAAAGGAGGTTATTACCTCTCTGTACTCCTCCTTTATTCGGCCAATAATTAAGTACAACGCCCTGTTTGGTATGTACCTCTCCAAACACCTGCGCCAACTGGAAAGGCCACAGAAATACCTCACAAAGAGAATCCATGGCCTCCAACACCTGTCTTATGTGGACAGGCTCAAATCCCTTATCACTCTACTCGGCATTGTACAGATTGCTCAGAGGTGATCTGTGTCTCGCCTACAAGGCAATCTCAGACCCTGCTGTACTAGAAATGCTCCATATCCATAAGTCTAACTCCTCGTGCATTACCCAATTGAAAGGCCTAAATCTTATATGTGACTTTAACAAAACCTGCTAGAGATACAGGTTTGTCTCCTAGAGGCTGCCCTGTCTCTGGAATAGACTCCCCATACACGTCAAACAAAGTATGTCTCTAACCCTCTTCAAGCGTAACCTTGACGAGTAGATGGGAAACCACAAATTTCTCCCAGGGGTTCCAGCTGTGTCCCTCACTGACAGGGGCAACAGGTGTTGATTAAGGTTTCTTTTCTGGGGATAAATTCTTAGCTAGGCTTGTAAGGGCCCTAGGGCCTTTAGCCTAGTAATCTCCTATGATCCTATGATACTATGACAGCATACTGGTTACAGCAAAGGTCCCTGCATCTTGGGGGACATCCATACAGAAAATAAAGAAGCAGAGCAATGCCATACTCTGTGGCCTTTTTATATAACTGTCTTTCTCACCATTGAGATATTTCAATGGGCCATTTATGTACATTTATTCCCCATCAGAATTTTTTTTAACTAAAACAAGAGTGTCATACCACTCTGTGCAGGAATGGTATAAACTGTAGCAAATGTTGGCTATATTTGTAGCAAGCAGTTTTCTACAGTTTAAAAGAAGATTTTTTTAATAAAATATGGAAAAGGAGGGAGAGGGGCAGGACCCTGAAATGTGACATGAATGGCTGGGGCAGGAGGGAGGTATGTCATTTATCTAGCCATCTGGTTGGTGTGCCAGTAAAATGAACTGACTTTTTTTTTTTTTTTTTTTTTTGCTGTTCAATGGAAGAGCTTGAGGGGGTGTGTATCTAACTGTAATAAAGTGATTGCTACAATGCTGTGATTGGCATATTGCAGTAAAGTACATTTCTTTACTTTTTTTGCTTTTCACTTGAATAGCTGAGAGGTCAGGGTGCTGGTTGAGCCAGCTACACTTTTGTATAGTCTGTCTAGGTTCATAGATTCATACTTAAGTACTAGGCACTCAGTTTACAGACCAATGCAAGCCTAGCCAAATAAATTTATTCCAAACTTAACTCTAACTTAAAAGAAGGTAAGGCAAGATAGAGCAGGGTGAATTTGAGTCTGTCCATAAATTTATCTAGGTTAACCTTGAAGTTGGCAAGGATACTACTGTACTTGACACATAGTGGAAGTTTGTTTCAGATCTGAGGAAAACATTGAGACATGAATCTATCATGCCAATGTGTCTTATTTATCGGCTGACAAAGGTTTATTTCCTTAAACTAAGTATTTCGGGTACCATTAATTCTGTGAAGGAATAGGATGTCAAATAGGGCTGTATCTTTCACTGCTCAAAAGACTAGGCACAGATTTCCATGGAGGTCTGTAAAAGAATGAGTACAGAGAAAGGGCTGACAGTCTCTCCTGATAACTACAATTTTTGAGGCCACTGATCTTTTTTGCTATGAATCTGTGAGGTCTCTTAATTTGTGTCATATGTTTAGACAAATATGTGCCAAAAGGGTCATTTATTCAATAATGGATCTGATAAGATATGAGATAAGAGGAATTAAGACTCCTTTAGAAATGTCTTTGAAAATTAGATGTGGCAGATAAAAGGCTTTCCAAACAACATGCTGGTCAAAAGATAATGAATTATCTACAAGTGAACCTAAATCCCTTACAACAGTGGATGATTTAAAGGGTATTTCACCTATAAGGTAAGTGAAACTGTTCTGTTTATCAAAATGAACTATGCTACATTTTTTTACATTTAATTTGATATAAAAGTTCTTACACCAATTGCTAACTTGGTCTAACCCATGTTGTAGCATTTGCGAGTCAGTTAAAGATCAAATAACACTGCCCAAGTTACAGTCATCTGCAACCTTAGTTAATCATAGGTCAGGAATACTGGCCTGAATGCCTGAGAAATAAATGCCAAATAGAAGAGGGTCCAGAACTGAGCCCTGTGGTACACCAGTGGCAGATTGTTTGCTTTCAGAAGTGACAGTTTCAACTCTAACCATATGTTTTTTTTTTTCAGACTAGTTAGCTATCCATCATACAGTATAATGATTTATATACAGATTTACAAGTCTATCAATCATGTCTCCATGGGAAATGGTGGAAAATGCCTTGGCCAGGTTTAGATAGGCTGTATGCACTACATAACCAGTATTCACTGCTTCAGTTACTTTTCCAAAGAAATTAATGAGGTTAAAGAGGCAGGACCTTCCATTGACAAGGCTGAATTGTTGAGGGTTCAGGGGTAAGATTTTTTTAGTGTTCAGATTAATGAGGTCCAAGATAATGTGCTCCATAGCTTTACATATGAGGCTAGTGAGAGTAATGATTCTAGAGTTACCAGGGTCTGTGGTTGCACCAGCCTGTGTAATGACATTACAATGGCTGTTTTCAGGCTTCCAGAATGTAACCAGTAGAGAGGATTAGATTAAAGAGGTTAAGTATGAGTTCACAAAGGCCAAATTTGGCACTGATAATCAGGCAACTTGGTATGTTTTCAGAGCCCATGGATGAAATATTCTTATTTTTTGAGAGGGCTGCAAGAACTTTTTCCATAGTAATTAAAGATTGAACCTGTGGAATAGCTATAATTGTTGTGGAGTAAAATTTGCACTAATATTTTTTAGCTAGGATATTATCTATTTCATTTGGGTCAGACTGTGTAGTATTATCGTGGACTAGCTCCAAATATTGTTGGGTGTTATTTCTTAACTTCCTCACATACTAAAGATAGATTTGTAGCTAAATTTGGCTCTAGTGGCTATTTTAAGTTCCTTCTCAGCTTTGATTTTTCTAATGGTTCCCTCAAGCCCTTTGTTAGTTTGCTTAAGTGTGCTCTTAATGTTGATAGACTGAGACCTCTTATAAGCATTAATCAGTTTCTTTCTCTTGTTATATGATTTATTTATATGGGTATTCCACAGCAGGGTCTTGTTTTACATTCCCATTACATTTGGTGTGGAAAGGGGCTATATTAACAATAAAGCTACTTAAAAGGCAATAGCAGTCAAAGACATAGCAGTTTGAGCAATGGGGTCCTACGGAGGAGGATTACAGCAGAATTTATTTAGGTCATCAAGTAACTGAAGAAGGTTTCCTTTTGAGAAGTCCCTAATCACAGAGCTAGTTACATGGGTAGTACAACCAGCTTTAAAAGAAAAGGTGACTAAATTAGGGTCTGATTTAACAAAGCCTGATGATACATATGGAGCTGTGCAAGAAGTGGCCATATTTGTGAGGACTAGGTCCAGGATATTGGGGCCCCTAGTAGGATGGTTGACTATTTGTGAAAGAAAAGTTAGCATTTATAATGTCAAGAAAGCACAAGCCATGTCAACCATTTCCAGTGCAGGTCAGTCAGTTTATTGATGGATGACAGATGGAGTCCCATAGTAGAAAGGTCTTGGGTTTAATGGGAATTTCAGCTAATGTGTCAAGATGGCAATCATGCTTGGAAGGGGATACAGAAGGTGATCTATAACTAGCTATGAAATAGTCTTGCTTATGGTGACGTGGACTTGTAGGAGCTCAAATGTGATATCCCAAGGAAGCTGTCATGATGATATCCTTGACACATACTGATACTCAACCACAAGTGCCGTAGGTCTGAATATGTGATAGACATTATGCCCAGGAATAGAGGGAGTATTTCCTTGCTCTGAAACCATGTCTCCGTAACTATACATATATGAAGGTTTTCAAGTTGCAGGAGAGCCTCAGGTTCAGTCATTTATTGTTAGGCCTCCTGGCATTGATTAGGACCACATTAATGTGTTCCAAATTAGAACTTCCTATGGAATATCCATCAAATGCACTCTGTCTAAAAAAAGGAACCATGGGAGCAGGAGAGGCTTTAGCCAAAATGAGAAATCCTTGGTAAGAGGGGTGCAGACCATCCCTGGCAATCCAGGAAGGCTTGTCAGCTATCTTATCTCAAGCTGAAACATACTGGATCCCCCTAGAATAAGACCAGCCACAAAGGCACTTACTAAAGCCAATTATCTTTTCTTTGAATCTTGGCACCATTTTGGGTGATGGCAAAATAACGCTCAACACCAGTATCCTGCCTGAGACACATGTAGAGCAAACTCAATCATATCTTTCTGCATGTGCCTCTTGTAGAATATCTAAGGCCATTCACACCTATGTGGACCACTATCAGGTTGTAATCATATTTGTCAGGATGGCAGGGTCTAAGAGTCCTTGTTACATCCTGGCTCCTGGCTTTGGAAAGACAGCTAATTGTCGCCCCCTTTTTTATCCAGCCTGCAGAGGGTGGTATCTGAATACCTAGGCAGTACTCTCTTAACAACCTCAGCATAAGCTGGTTTAGTGGAAGTGCTCTGTGCTCTGTGCCATGTGTGTATATGAGTTGTGTTACCAAATGTGTTCTGAGGTGAGAACGTCACCCCCAAGGTAGGCAAATACTTACACCACTCACTAACTAACTCCTAAGCCTATGAATGAAATAAAAGAAATATGGTAGGGCTGTTTTACCATATGTGCATATTTCCAGCTGGGGCACCACTGTACTTTGGCAGTATATAAGTACATTTGTATCTGCAGCAGCTCTTAGATTGCATATGGTTGTTTAAGTACTTAAAGTAATTTTAAGTTGTACAAATACAATTCTCTATGTTTCCTAGATCACCAGGCCAATGGACATAGCACTTATTCGATCAACAAGGCAATACAATTAGCTTAGGTAGATCCTCATTTTGAATTCTTCACTACCTTGTAACTGAATCATAAGTACAGGAAATCTTTATGCTTTTTCAGTGCAGTGCTATAGAATTTGCTCAAATATGTTTTTACTTACACTGCTGCAAAGCTGTTGGTTATAAATAAGACAAACACACCAAAAAATGCAGCTGTAAAAATCTTTATATGTTTTTTTAAAACAATAATTCCTTTTCAAACGTGTAGGGGAAAATAATCATATTAATACAATATTATTCCAGAGTTACTGACTCATCTGATGAAATAATCGGGTCTATATTAGATGACTGAACTTTCAAAAGTTGGACTGTCATATCTTCCACAACATATGATCGAATTTTTGAAAGTTCGAACGTCTTAACAGAGATCTCCGTACAGTGCGGAATGGGAAGATTTCCCTTTTCTACACTGTAGTGTGATCTCGGAGTTGGTATATTTAAAGAGCAGGGGATGTGCGGGATGCAGCGGGGCTTGCCCCCCTGCTTAAAACATCCAGGTAGGTTATTTGTTTTAATTTATTTTTTTTAATTAGATATTTGAACTTTTAATAGCTCAATAATATGGTCTCGTCCATATGACAGTCGAACTTTTGAAAGTTCGATTATCTAATATAGACCCATATAATCTATCTCATGAAAGGGTCAAAGATATACTCCAAACTCTAGCTGTCAGACATAAGACAATAGCCTACTAACGTAATATGATAAATATTATCCACGGTGTCATTTCTTTTAAAACAGTCTTGTCAAAAACATTTAAACTATCACTCGAAACACTGCATTGTTTTACACCAGGTACAAGCAGGCCTATACATAGAAAGCTTTTGTATTCACAGATGCAGAATTGCAGATGCTTGTTTTTGTTCCCCCCATGGCCTTTTTCACTTTTTTCTTTGATAGACATGAAAGAGTTGTTTGCTGTCAATGAAAGTTCTTTAAAAAGTTTGTTCTAAATATTTCAAGTCATAAAATCATAATTATAAATGATATGACTGAATGTTTGTCCAATTATTTCTATATATAGATTCACTCCATTACCAATTAACACTTCAGTTTTAGTACATGCTCTGCAGATATTCTCGTGACGGTAAACTAGCACATTTTTGCTCAGCGGCTGGTGTTACTAAATTTAAAGACCAACCGGGAAAATGCCAATTTCCTCACTCAGCACCAGTATAAAGGTTAGGCAATAATATTATGATGTTAAAAAATAACTTTAAGCAAAGCACAAATGTGATGAATTGTATCTCTTGGGCTGAAGAAGTTGCAAATTATAAGAGCAAATTGCCAACTGAACTGAAAAAGACTTTTGCATTATTGCATGAATACTTTTATTTCAGTTCTCTATTTATAATTAAAAGGCTGCTATATTGGATTTGACATTGAATGCTGCTGCATCAGTTATTCTGACATGCCACTTTCTTTTCAGTTCTAATGTGTTGTCCAAATAATAGAAACATTGAAAGCAATCTTACATCTTTTTCCATTTTACATCCCCAATATGCATACATGTATGTGAAGTCCACCCAGTAGTTAAACCTCACAAACTAGTACATCATTCCTATGATGTTCTATTACTTCTACATTTCCACTAGTTTTAACCACCTTAATTATCAACTTGATGGAGAAAAAGAACTGCCAAAGATTCAGGTCACTGAAACAACTTAAACAATTTTTTTTTGCAGAGAACAAGCCCCTCTGTACCATGTAAGGGTAGCTTCACCCCTACACTCCTTTACTTAACTATAGTAACTCCATGGTCACACAACAGTGGGTAAGATATAAAATTACTCATACTGTCAATCACTGCTAATATGACAAGAAATGTACCAGCGGAGAGTTTCTGTATGAAACGACAAATGATGACTTTGACATTAGTGACTTGAAACTGACAGCTTGAAACTTCATCCAGTTAACATTCATAAAAATTCAGATCACCAAGTCACCTATTGTCATGCTTTTGGGATTTGGGAGGAAACTGGACACCCTAGTGAAATCCCATGCAGACACAAGGGAGGATGTGCAGATGCCACACAAAAAGCCCCAACCAGAAACTGAAACAGATAACAAAGTACTGATAGACAACAGTCCTAACCACCTCACCACAGTACCTCATAGACAAAGGCATTGCAATTCTTAGGGAGAAGAGCCACTCTCTCATTTAATAAATATTTCACCAATATCATACTATATACTTCACCAACTAACATATAAATGTATCAGTACACATTAGTTGTGAACATCCATAGACACTGAGGCGAACCTCCTGTACTTTTATCTTCAGAATTCTGTACTGTTACCTGAATGTGCTAATAAAACAGTACCATGTTACGTTTTATTCATGCAGTGTTTTCATAGTAGCAAGCTAAATCAGAATACAAACACTATAACACTACCTAAAAAAATATACCCTGCATGATTACATGTGAAAGCACAGCAACCCAAATGTAAATTTGTAGAAAGATGAGTATTGTCTCTATAGCTCTGGTGTAAATAGTTTTCCTGATGTAGAATGTCTTCTCAGAGCAAGGCTGGGTTTATTCGCTATACATAATGTTTCACTCCTGCACATGACATGATCATGTATTCTGATGTTTTATTGATGTAATTGAACATGGAGACTCTTCAATCCAGCACCACTGTGTTGCAAAAATTAATTTTGCTTTTTTTCTTTCTTTCTTTCTGCCATTCTACCTGCCCAAATTATTTTGCTTTATAAACACTGCACCCTTGTTTAACACCCAAAAATGCAAACAACCAAGTGTGACTTGGAGTATCAACAACAAAAAAAAATGAAAATTGCTGTTACACATTCAAAGCAGAGGTACTTCACTCTATTCCCTTCCAATACAGGGGGGAGGGGTCATGCTCCCTAACACGTGCTCCATATGTATATTAACTCTAAGATTACTGTCCTTTGGAGTAGGCTGAATTCTTCAAGATGATGCAGTCATGGCATTATTATAATAAAGATGATGCTAGATGGTCTTGTTAATATTACTGCTTGCCAGACAAGAGTGCAGTAATCTTCTACCATGAATCAGTGTCACCAGATAATGTGGTCATGTATTAAAATGCAAACGACCTACTCTTACATCATGTCAGTGCTGTATATTTTAAATGTTCCTACTGTAATATTCTGGCAAATGAGTTTTGCAGTTTTGAATTTACTGACATTTTAACTTCTGTACAATTTACCTTGTTATTGCAAAGCTGACTTATAAATGCCTGTATGCTTGTCATCCAAGTTGTATCAAACAAGGGTCCTTATACCAGGCTAACTACTTAGTTAATGTAGAAAGAAATTAAAATGAATATTTGTCAAGCATACAATATTATCTTGTGCTGAGATGATATAAGGTATCCTTAGAGATTTTTTTTATTGCATGCACTGTTAGTTTTCTCTAGGTTGATCCCATGGTGTATACTAATATAGCTTGAAAAGATGCATATTTACCAAATATCAGGATTTTTTTCTTGACTTGTTACTCAACTCACTAGATACAAGTATCTGTTTTCCAGAATGACCCAGAAGCACTGTTAGATTAAATGGCTTACTCAGAAAGCAGCAGGAATTAAGTTTAACCCTGTTAAGATAACGACGCCTTACAGTGGTAACAACCCATTGTCTGTGAGCACGAGTCATCATTCAGGGTGAGCGGGTGCAGGAAGCACTCCCTATTTAAGGGAAGTGCTGCTGTTCTCTGCCTGTACAATCTGTCAGCAGGCATGTGGTAGAGTGAAATTGGAGCCAGCTGGCACATTGAGGGCTTATTGGCTGTATGGCGTCTGTTTAGACATCCATAAAATGCCAGTACTTCATATGATTATTTAGTTAAATCTAAATAATGTATTTAAAAAAATAAAACAAATATAAAACAAGGAAATCATCATGAGTCACACAGGGTGGCTGGGCTGGGATTACATTAAAGTAAATAATATGTGTGTGTGTATATATATATATATATATATATATATATATATATATATATATATATATATATATATATATATATATATATATATATATATATATATATATATATATAAAGTGTATGATATTTTTACACATAATAGCTTTGGCCCAAACAACAGAATAACAAGAATGTTGTGGATGATTATATGTACTTATGATTACATATACTCATATGTAATAAGCCGCTTATGTTTCTTGAAAAATATGCTTTTTGGATGTGGGTTCCATATTAGGGAATGTGCACTTTAAAATGTGTATGCCTTTAACTGAATGGGTACCATGACATATAAATACTGGTGGTTGCTGTATTGTAATTTCACACTGAAGCCAGGGGGCAAAACCAGTTACCGGTCTGTGTTGTTGGAGCTGAATGGCTGCTACAGAAGCTGCTTGAATGTTTGTTCTACTGGAATAAAAGTTTTGTACACACTTGTTTAAGTGTTTTGGGTCCTTTTCTTCTGGATTTACTAAGAGGTTTGATACATTAATGGGTGCTGGATTCTAATGTTTGTGCTTGAACTATATATATATATATATATATATATATATATATATATATATATATATATATATATATATATATATATATATATATATATATATATATATATATATATATATATATATATATATATATATATATATATATATATATATATATATATATATATATATATATATATATATATATATATATATATATATATATAAAATATATATATATTTATATATATTATATATATATATATATATTAATATTTTATATATATATATATATATATATATATATATATATATATATATATGGATTCACTTATGAACCTTGAAATACTAAAATTGTTGAATTTCAGTATCTCGAGACAAGAATATTATAAGTTAAAAGCATGAACCATGGAAATTATCCCAGGGCAAGTAAACACTTGCCCGAAACTACAAACAACATATCACACCATTGTAAACCCACCTATGTGGGTGACTGTGGCCCCCCACAAACTATATATACCAACTCTGGGATTGCACTTCTTATTCTTTCGGCTTTTTCCTAGTTAGGGATCGCCACAGCGGATCATCTGTCCGCTCATGATTGGCAGTGGAGTTTTACTGTGTCGAGTTGCCAGCCTGGTGCCCAACCTTCCACAGAAGGCACACACACACACGCACTCACACCTAGGGCCAATTCAGAGTGTCCAATCCACCTACTGCATGTCTTTGTGATGTGGGAGGAACCGGAGCACACAGAGGAAACCCACGCAACCACAGGGAGGACATGCAGACTCCGCACAGAAGGCTCCCCAGCCAAGAATCAAACCGGAGAACCTCTTACTGTGAGGTGGCAACACTAACCGCTGCACCACCATGACCACCCTACCACCACGGGGAAAGGGCATATCTCCCCACTATGGGCAAGTGTTTACTTGCCCTGGGATAAATTTCACGGTTTGTGCTTTTAACTTATGATATTGTCATCTCGAGATGCTGATATTTGACAATTTCAACATTTTGAGGTTTGAAAGTAAAACTATATATATATATATATATATATATATATATACATATATATATATATATATATATATATATATATATATATATATGTATATATATATATATATATATACATATATATATATATATATATATATATATATATATATATATATATATATATATATATATATATATATATATGGGTCCCCTTCAGTAGATCGAACGTTTATAAGTTTGAACCACATATGGCAGAGACCATATGTTCGAACTTGTAAAAGTCTGATCTGACTGAATGGAGATCTTCATACAGAGTGGAAAGGGAAGAGTTCCCATTTCCGCAATGTAGTGCGATCTCGGAATGGCATATTTAAGTAAGGGGGTGTGGGGGGTGCAGAGAGGCATAGCCCCCCCTGCTATAGACGTTTAGTTTTGTATTTTCTGGTTTTATGTGGTTTTATGTCAGTGTTCGAAATTTTACGAGTTCGAACATATGGTCTCGGCCATATGTGGTTCGAACCAGTAAAAGTTCGATCTACTGAAGTAGATCCATACACATATATATATATATATATATAAATTAATTATAAATTATATTATTAAATATTATTAACATCTGTCTGGCACACACACACACACACACATAAATATATATATATATATATATATATATATATATATATATATATATATATATATATATTGCTATTAAAATAAAAAAGAAACATATACAGTACTGTTAAGCATGGGAGTGTTTTTTAATGAAATTGTTACACTGCAGATCTGAATGCTGAGTGGTCTCATATTAAAATCTCATATCTATATAGCTATATATACACAATTATGTTAATAAACTAATAATTTCAAATGCAAGAGTAACTTTATATTATAGGCATAGGGTAATATTAAGTTTGTGTACTCTGGGGCACAGTCCTGCATTCGTTTAAAGAATTTTATTAATCACATAATAAATGCCTGGTAACAGCATGTTGAACTATTAAAATAGGGGTGATGCAGTTAAAATTTTATGTTTGGGCATATTTTATGATTGTTGGAATCTGTATGATTTTGCTGTACATGGTTTGTTTCTTTATTTCAGTTGGGTTTTTTGTGCTCTATCTGGTGCAGTTTGAAGTATGTTTAATTAATTAGTGCATATATCCAATCATATTTTGCTTTAGCATTTTGGAATGATGTATCAGTTGCCAAGGGGTGCTTATTTGGATCAGTAGTTGCATGTCACTTTTGGTGCAGCGGTTAGCATTGCTGCCTCACAGCAAGAGGTTCTCCGGTTCGATTCTCGGCTGGGGTGCCTTCTCTGTGGAGTCTGCATGTCCTCCCTGTGGTCGCATGGGTTTCCTCCAGGTGCTCTGGTTTCCTCCCACATCCCAAAGACATGCAGTAGGTGGATTAGACACTCAAAAATTGGCCCTAGGTGTAAGTACGTGCATGTGTGTGCCTTCTGTGGAATGTTGGGTGCCGGGCTGGCAACTCAACACCATACAACTTTTTTGCCAATCATGAGTGGACAGATGATCCGCTGTGGCGACCCTTAACCGGGAAAAGCCAAAAGAAGAAGTTGCATGTTGCTTTTGTGGAAAGTTAATTTATTTTGCGGGTAAATTTTGGAGCCTGACTATAGTTAATCCAGTCAAATGTTGTGTTATATTCTAGTGGGGGTTGTCTGTAGGTTAAATGGTATTATATAATTATTTGTGTGATGGTGACTTGGGCACAATGCTTTTATAACAAATTTGTAATATTAGTGTATAACTTTATTAAAGGAAAACTCCACCCTCTCAAAGAGTTTAACTCAATCGTTAGGTTTCTTTTCTCCCTACAATACGGTTCCAGCATTGTATAGGTACTAGAAAGCTGCTTATACTTTTTAAAACTTTTATTTCCTTGCATTGGAGTCAAAGGAAGGGAAAGCCAAACTACTTTTTTTTAAACTCAACTTCTTAATACTTTGCAGAGAAATTCGTCTACACCTGCTTGACATATCATAGACACAGTTAAATCTGTAGTTTACCCTGTCAGGTACTGTAGGCAATTAATCCTGCTAATGTCAGGAACACAGCAGCTGATGTAAAAAGACAGAAAGTTGTGGAACTGTTTTCCACTGTTTTATTACAGAGGAGAGTAGAAGTTAACACTCCCCTTTCATAGCAAAATAAAGCAATTAGATCATTCAGGGTTTTAAAGGCAATTGTCACCTCTTCAGACAAATTTACATAAGCAACAACACAGTATTGAAATGCTAATTTTTAAATGTTATATATAATAGTTTATATGTTAAGATAACTTAAATGTAGTATCAAAGATTTATGTGACATTTAGAGAACAGTCAGAAATATTTTTTTTCTTGTAAAGTATAAAATTTCCTTTACAATTTTCAAGCCCCCCAACACACACACACACACACACACACACACACACACACACACACACACACACACACACACACACACACACACACACACACACCAGGACTGCAGAAAGAGAGTCAGATGCCCACCCTATCAACTGATACTGTTCATAAGAAGGTTTTTTATGATTTTTTTATGGCATCCTTCCAGACAAAATCACAATCGCTAACAGTGTGACAACAAAAATAACGAAAACAACAGTACCACTGTGTACGAGTATTTCTCTGTGTCTTGGGAAGTCCTCTCAATTCTGTGATATCACAATCCCACCAAGGATATATAAACGGCACAAAACTGCTTAAAATGAATGTTTTATTACAGAAACTGGTTAAGCGCTTTCACTTGTATACATACAAGCTTCTTCAGAACACCTAAACTCATTCAAAAACTCATTATAAAACTTTTTTGGCGCCATTTCCTTTGAAATTCAGCCCAAGAAATTTAAAGAAATATATACACATTAATAGCTTGATGGCATTTGTAATAATATGCGTGCTGACAACACCCATTGCCATTCCATAGAAACAGTACATTTGTAAATCTATACTGAATAAAAAAATATGAAAATGTGTACTATAAAAATGTAAAAATATAAAAATGTCATATCCAATTTATCATGTTAAAAATTCAATCTATAATCATATTTAATCTTATTTGATAGCCAGTAGTGGTTTGATGGAAATTGTGTCATTTAAACCTGGTGGAGCAGAAGCATCTCTGTAAATCTGCCACCATAGTTCTTTATACGAAAGTAAGCAATTAAAATCACCTCCTCTTTGGTTAACTTGTACTATGTCCACTGTACCAAAATTAAAAAAAATGTGTGTCTCCATATTTTGCAATATGTCTATACAATGCATTTTTTTCATCCTTTCTTCTTATACTATAAAGGTGAGAGTAAATGCGTTTGTTCAAACTCCTTTGTGTTTTGCCTATGTAGAACCCTGAACATGTCCTACATAGTGCAATGTATACTACCATTTTGGTTAAACAACTTCCTCCACAAAACTTAATACAACTGTGATTATAGTTGTCCAATGTCACACTGTCATGTCAAGTAATGGGCAGCCTAATATAGTAGACAAGAAGACAGAAGTTACCAAATTTGATAGGACATGTATATTAAAATATGGTAAACATATAGAAAAAGTTAAAAAAATTTTAACTGACAATTGGTATATTATATCAGTAGACCAGGATATAGCCCCCATTTCAGGAAATAGCCCTAGGTTTGTTACTAAAATAAACATCAATATTAAATGCATCTTAGAACGGGGCCCCCTCATTAGGATGTCCACTTTTAGGAATACCACAAAATGTGGGTCTTGTAAACAATGTTACACCATATTTCAAGGGGACAGTGTGACATTGGACAACTATAATCACAGTTGTATTAAGTTTTGTGGAGGAAGTTGTTTAACCAAAATGGTAGTATACATTGCACTATGTAGGACATGTTCAGGGTTCTACATAGGCAAAACACAAAGGAGTTTGAACAAACGCATTTACTCTCACCTTTATAGTATAAGAAGAAAGGATGAAAAAAATGCGTTGTATAGACATATTGCAAAATATGGAGACACACATTTTTTTAATTTTGGTATAGTGGACATAGTACAAGTTAACCAAAGAGGAGGTGATTTTAATAGCTTACTTTCGTATAAAGAACTATGGTGGCAGATTTATACAGATGCTTCTGCTCCACCAGGTTTAAATGACACAATTTCCATCAAACCACTACTGGCTATCAAATAAGATTAAATATGATTATAGATTTAATTTTTAACATGATGAATTGGATATGACATTTTTATATTTTTACATTTTTATAGTACACATTTTCATATTTTTTTATTCAGTATAGATTTACAAATGTACTGTTTCTATGGAATGGCAATGGGTGTTGTCAGCGCGCATATTATTACAAATGCCATCAAGCTATTAATGTGTATATATTTCTTTAAATTTCTTGGGCTGAATTTCAAAGGAAATGGCGCCAAAAAAGTTTTATAATGAGTTTTTGAATGAGTTTAGGTGTTCTGAAGAAGCTTGTATGTATACAAGTGAAAGCGCTTAACCAGTTTCTGTAATAAAACATTCACTTTAAGCAGTTTTGTGCCATTTATATATCCCTGGTGGGATCATGATATCACAGAATTGAGAGGAATTCCCAAGACACGAGAAATACTCGTGCACAGTGGTACTGTTGTTTTCATTATTTTTGCTGCCACACTGTTTGCGATTGTGATTTTGTTTAGTAGCATCTCATGGAGTCTGATCGGGAATCCACTTTTAGTGTAACTCATGGTCCAGCAGTCTGTGATTTGAATTCGCCACATGGTTCAGTTAACTGCGACTTGAATTCGGTTAAAGCTGAAATAAAAGAACTAAGAGGTGAAGTGAATTGGCTCACCTCTTTACTTAATCATTTCAGCAGTATTTTCCTTGATGCTGGTCCTGGGATCAAAGAGCATGACAAGTCTATTGGTACTTCAGTGGCAGTTTCCAGTAGCGCAAACAGCACTAAGGTTCGTGTTGCTCATGTGGCTCGAGGTAACAACAGTAGTGGCGAAGATGATATCGGAATGTCTAATCTGTCCACCTATATTACAGACATACCTAATGGACAAGGAACATGAACGAACCTAAATCTTCCTGCCAGTAAAGGCATTAATACAGCTAATACTAAATCTCTTGACATTCCTAATGTTGCACTTTCAGGTACCCAACACAGTAGTAGCAAATTGGGTACACCTGATTTTATGTTTGACTTCTCTTTTGGTGATGGTGATGAGGAAGCCTCCAGGATAGGCACCAAACCTAAGAAAATGAAACCATTTTACACTTATGCTACCACAACAAAAGGGACTATTAAGTCAAATGAAAATGTGGACAATATGTTGTCGGATAAGATTGTATTTGACATTAAGAGTAAAAAAACTAACAAAATACAAAATACTGATTTATTTAAAGAGTTTTTAGATAAAAACTGTTTTTTTTTGATAATACTTGTTCTGACACGACTGGAAATAGATCACATATAGTGAAGGACAAGCATAAAGGGACTTTGAAAGATTTTGTATATGATTTTGGTAGAAAATTGATTCAAATTAATAGCATTAAAGTAGATAATGCTTATTTATCCAAATGTTTAGAAATGAAGATTGTCCCTATGGGACTTAGATTTTTCAAATTTCCTATGGGTCTGGTTGTTACAGAGACTATTATGCATGAATTTAATACTTTATTTGATCAAAGTGGATTTAAATATATGTCCCTACTTATCAAATTAATGATGACAGGTTGGTTCATTTAATTCAAGAGGTGGAAGAATTAAATCAAGTGATTAAGAATGATTTACTTTTTTCCCAGTGGGAAAACTTGTATGTGAAGCAGTTCACTAACGCAGAATTTAATATAACAAAAGTGTATGACCGGAAGATGAAAAAATTACATAGGGATCTAGATCAATATAAAAAGGGGAAAGTATATTTGTGGGAAAAGAACTTCAACAAATATACTAGTAAATCTAGGGTTGATACTAACTATAGAGTTGATAAGAAGTATACCACACAAAGTCAGACAGTACCTGAGAATTCTGAGGATTTGTTATACACAGAACACAGAGGGAGGGAAAGACAGTGGACAAAAGGATACAGGAAAGACCAATATTATCAATAACACCTCAGAAGTTAGTAAAGACATTTAGGGACGAAGGTCAGTTAGGAAAAAAGGATGATACACTTGCAGTCACTGCCTTAAACGAAGGCATTATTCAGGATGGTGTAACCTCCACCTACAAAAATTTTAATATTTATAATTATACAGGATATCAACTTAATATTGGACATTTTACATTGTTATCTAAGGGGAACAAATATGTTCCCACTAAAAGGTTTAATATTGTAGATTGCATTTGTGAAGTTAAAAGTTATGTTAGGAAACTAAATTTGGCCATTATGTTTAAGGCTAGTAGTGTAGAGGATACTTCACACACTACGACTAATGTCTTAACAACTTTAAAGAAGAAGAGTACTTATATACCCCGATGCACCCTACAATTTCTATGTTGATAAAGTAGTAACTCGACAGTTATATCAGTTGAACAAGCAGTTAGCTGGACAACTTGACAAGTCCAATTTATCTACGGAGGAATTTAAAGTACTTCAGGAATTTAGAAATGCTAGAAATATAAGAATTATGAAACCTGATAAGGGAGAGGGTGCTGTTATATTTGACAGTTTACTATATACGTGTAAGATCCATGAGTTGTTACACACTTCTGGGAATTATACCATGGTATCCCTTAACGAAATCAATATAGGATATAGAAAAATAGATATGTGTATCGAGGAATTTTTATTAGACAATAGAGTGAATGACGATATATACAAGTTTATTAAAGTAGATCACCCAGTCTTAGCCACAATTGTGGGTATTCCTAAGATACATAAAAATATAGAAGACCCCCCTTTTAGGCCGATTATATCGGGGAGTAAGGCAAAAACATTCCCTATGGGGAATGTTGTTGACACTTATCTTAAACATATTTATGGCAAAATTCCGCATATAGCAAAAGATTCCTGGGAAATTTTAAAAAGCTATCCGATATATTTATCACACCATGATTTAATATTTGTGACTATAGATGTCATAGACCTCTTTTCATGTATCCCTAAAGAGGAAGGACTTAATGCTTTTGCAGATAGTATTGGGAAATACGCAGACATACAGTGGGATACTATTTGTTTAATCATGGACATGATGTCACTGGTACTTGACCATAATTATATAATTTTTGAGGGAGAGCTTTTTAGACAAACCAAAGTAGTAGCTATGGGAGCAGCTTGTGCTCCCATATTTGCTAACTTGGTTATGCTCGACTGGGAAGAAAGTACTATATTTAAGAGTCCCTACATGAGACACATCAAATATTATTCCAGATACCTGGATGACATCTATTTGATATGCGATGGAGGAGATATACAGTTGGAAAGTTTTTTTGAATACATCAATAGTAGTAGTACTTTTTTGAAATTTACTTCTACATCTAGTAAGGAAGGTTTGGCCTATTTAGACACCTATGTGTCTCAAATTGACAATCAATTTAGTTCTAGGATATATAGGAAAAGCACCTTTTCCAACAACTATTTAGAATATTCCAGCAATCATCCGAGACAGCAATTTAAGAACATCTACAAAGGCCAACTTATTAGAGCAGTCAGGATGACCTCATTATATAAGGACATGTTAGAAGAAGTCGCATTTATTACTTCACTATTTAGAAACAGAGGATATGATGGTGAGGTTATGTCTAGCATCAGTAAATATGTTGTTAAAGAGTGGGGGAAGAGATATATTCCTCTACTGGGAGATAAATATAACAACAGCGGAAATAATGGGCAGCCTAATATAGTAGACAAGAAGACAGAAGTTACCAAATTTGATAGGACATGTATATTGAAATATGGTAAACATATAGGAAAAGTTAAAACAATTTTAACTGACAATTGGTATATTATATCAGTAGACCAGGATATAGCCCCCCATTTTAGGAAATAGCCCTAGGTTTGTTACTAAAATAGACATCAATATTAAATGCATCTTAGAAAGGGGCCCCCTCATTAGGATGTCCACTTTTAGGAATACCACAAAATGTGGGTCTTGTAAACAATGTTACACCATATTTCAAGGGGACAGTGTGACATTGGACAACTATAATCACAGTTGTATTAAGTTTTGTGGAGGAAGTTGTTTAACCAAAATGGTAGTATACATTGCACTATGTAGGACATGTTCAGGGTTCTACATAGGCAAAACACAAAGGAGTTTGAACAAATGCATTTACTCTCACCTTTATAGTATAAGAAGAAAGGATGAAAAAAATGTGTTGGATAGACATATTGCAAAATATGGAGACACACATTTTTTTAATTTTGGTATAGTGGACATAGTACAAGTTAACCAAAGAGGAGGTGATTTTAATAGCTTACTTTCGTATAAAGAACTATGGTGGCAGATTTATACAGATGCTTCTCCTCCACCAGGTTTAAATGACACAATTTCCATCAAACCACTACTGGCTATCAAATAAGATTAAATATGATTATAGACTGAATTTTTAACATGATGAATTGGATATGACATTTTTATATTTTTACATTTTTATAGTACACATTTTCATATTTTTTTATTCAGTGTAGATTTACAAATGTACTGTTTCTATGGAATGGCAATGGGTGTTGTCAGCACGCATATTATTACAAATGCCATCAAGCTATTAATGTGTATATATTTCTTTAAATTTCTTGGGCTGAATTTCAAAGGAAATGGCGCCAAAAAAGTTTTATAATGAGTTTTTGAATGAGTTTAGGTGTTCTGAAGAAGCTTGTATGTATACAAGTGAAAGCGCTTAACCAGTTTCTGTAATAAAACATTCACTTTAAGCAGTTTTGTGCCGTTTATATATCCTTGGTGGGATTGTGATATCACAGAATTGAGAGGAATTCCCAAGACACAGAGAAATACTCATGCACAGTGGTACTGTTGTTTTCGTTATCCTTCCAGAGGGGGATGCATATCTGGATTCAGCTGCAGATTCATTGTAAGAAAGTCCCACTGATTTTGAGTCAGTCCTTACACTGTTAGGAGTGAAACCATAATATTTATTTATTTTATTTATTTTACATTTGTTGACCGGGTTAGTTCGACTGGATATATGTCCATTTTCAGCAGAGGCCCAAGGAGAAAAGCTCCAAGATAATAATGCACATCGAACATTTAGTAAATGCTAGTTTCAAGCAGATTACAGTTATAAGCAATACCAACATTTAGCACATGTAGTACTTATTATAAAACACTACAAAACATAACATTATTTTCAAAGTTAAACATACATAACATTACATTCAGGTTTAAGACACACTGAGCAGCAGTTATACAATTGACCCTTCCTGAAATGGACTGGTAGAAAAAAGTTAGAAGTAGTTGAAAGTAAGGCACCTAAGAAAGAAAGAGGTCACTAATTAGGGTTAGTGCAAGGACATAACCAATGAGTTTTGAAGTATTTCTTGACTTTGTTTTTGAATTGAGTTAGTGAGGGTTCTAGGGTCAAGTCAGCTGGGAGTCTGTTCCAGGTTTCTCCAACAGAGTTGGCAAACAGAGAGTCCCCAGCTGAGTAGTTGGATTTGTATGTTTGAACTAGAAGTCTAGTGGATGATCGCAGTGGCCGGGTGCTGGTGTAGGGGCTGATAATATTTTTAGTGCAGGTGTATTTTCTGGTTGGTAAAGGACTTTATGTGCCACTATTAGCTGGTTGAACTGCACTAGGCTTGGCAGTTCAAACCATCCTAGGCGATTTAGGTTGTGACAGTGGTGTGTCCGGTAGGCTGTGCCAGTAGCAAATCTGGCAATGTGGTTATAGCAGGATGATAGTTTATTAAGATCTATTTTGTTTAAGCTGGAGAATAGAGGTGAGGCATAGAGAAGAGTTGATAGCAGATGGGATTGTGCAATTGCAGTTCTAGCAAGTGGGGTAAGGAAAGGTTTGATTCTGTAAAGAGAGCCAAGTTTTTTATTAAGGGTTTTGATAGTTTGATTGATATGCGCATCAAACTTCAGGTTGTTATCAACTATGACACCCAATAGTTTAGTTTGGGCTTCTGGGGAGATGATAGTGCCATTGTTAGCAGTTAGGTTGAAGGCTGGCAGGGGGTCCTGCATGTGAGGGAGAAGAGAAGCAACTTAGTTTTGTTGGGGTTTAGTATTAGATGTTAACTGGAGAGCCTTTTTTCCACTGTATTGAAGGTAATTTGGGTTAATGTGAATAAAGTAGCTGGTGAGGTGTCAGAACAAATCAAGGTGGAGTCATCCGCATATTGAATGGAGGTAGCATCTGGGATAACTGAATGAAGGTCGTTGATAAAGATGGAGAAAAGAAGGGGTCCTAGTATCGAGCCCTGGGGGACTCCTAATGTAATGGGTAGGCAAGATGATAACTTGTCCTGCCATAGGACTGCCTGTTGCCTGCCCTGCAGGTAGGATTGAAACCATTGGAGTGCATGGTATTTATAAGCATTTTGTGGTCAACCATGTCAAAAGCCTTGGATAGATCTAGAAAGAGTGCTGAGAATAGTTTGTTATTATTGCGGTTGTGGTTAATGACGTTAGAGAAAGAGAGGAGGGCAGAAATAGTACTGTAGTGCAGCTTAAAGTCATGCTGAAAGTTGGACAATAGTTTGTCTGTGTGAGATAGTGCATGAGCTGTATGTGTACACACTTCTCCATAATTTTAGCTAGAGGTGACAGAATAGCTATGGGTCTAAAGTTTGACAGTTCAGTGGAACTACCTCCTTTATGGAGAGGTATGACATGGGAGATTTTCCATATAGTGGGTACAGTAGCTTCAGATATAGCTCTGTTGATCAAGATAGAGACGGGGTAGGCTATGGTGTCAGCAGACTTTTGCAGATAGTCTGCTGGGAGGAGGTCGGCAGCCAGGGTGGTGGGTCTTAATTTCTTAAGTAGGGCATGAATAAGTTGAGTAGGAACAGGTTAGAAGGTAAAGTACGTTTGGGTACTGGGTGTGGCTACATTAGAATTAGAGCCATTGGGAGAGAGTTGGCTGGCTAGAGACTGGATAGTCTCTGTGAAGAAGCTGTTGAAGTTATTAGCAATGTCTACCGGGGATTTTTGCTGGGAAGCTGAGGGGGGTGGAGTGGCGGTTTGGCCTGGGAGGAGTAGTTTGTTTATTCCTGCCCAGAACTTTTGAGGTTTGTTTTGGTGTTTTTGCAGTAGATGGTAGTAGTGGTTCTTTTTGTCTAAGGTTATGGATTTTTTGGTGTCATTCCTTAGCTGTCTGAATCTTAGTTGATCAAGTGGGGCTTTTGTTTTTTGGTAGGTGGCTCATGCTTTGTTTCTGAGTAAAATTTTGGTTTTGGTATCTTTAAAAAGCCATGGTGCAATATTAACTTTGGTTCTAATAGAGTGGCTGGGAGCATGGGAGTTAAGAATAGCAAGGAATTTGGTGTTAAAGTATGCTACTGCTTCATCTAGGGGGAGACCTTTTAGTACTGACCAGTTGCATGCCTTAAGTTCAGTTTGAATCTTGGTGAGAATAAAATTCTTGTTGTTTCTTAATGTTCTATAGGTGGGTTGGTAGGAGCAGTCTACTTTGAGCTTGATTACATAGGTGAGACAGTGGTCACTTAGGTCACCAGGCAAAGTACCTGATTTATAAGATTGAAGATGGGTATTGACGAGTATCCAGTCTAGGGTGCTTTCCTTGTTATTGGGTTTTTCTGTCCTGGTGGGGGAGGTTATGATTTGAGTAAATCCATAAAGGTTTATGTGGGTTGTGGGGGTTTCACAAGAGCAAGTGTTCCAGTCAATGTTGAAATCTCCAAGAACAACTGTTTCTTGGGGGTGGTTATTGGATAACCAATATAAGAATTCTTCTAAGGTTTCTGTGTTCCTCCCTGGGGGAATGTAGACACGGACAATGTTTACATTTTTGTTTTTGTTAATTTGTAGTTTGAGATAAGAATTTCAGCATTATTGAACTGAGGTGGTTGTTGGGTGTCTATGCTGACAGATAGGGTAGACTTGTAAAGTATGGCTAACCCACCTCCCTTTCTGGTGGCATGGTCTAGTCAAAACATACTATACCCTGGTGGCAAAATCTCATGGTCCTTGGTGGCAGGCTTCAGCCACGTTTCTGTTAGGCATAATATATCTGGGGAATGAACAGCTAAGAGGGCATGCAGGTGCTGAGTTTTGTTATTTATGCTCCTAATGTTTAGATGGCAGGCCAGCAGTTAGTTAGGAGGTCTATTTGTGGAGCTATGGTGGTAGGGGATATAGAAGGCAGATTAGGGCCAACAGGTGGGGATGGACCAGGCTTTGGGTGGATGTCGCCATCCTTTGTGAGGTTGTATTGTATCCTGAGTATGAGTTTTAAGATTTTGAATAAAGTTTTGTAATAGTGTCTAGTTTTAGGACTAATGTACTAGGTCTAGTAAGATGGTAGTATTTAGGGGTTAAGGAGGTAACCATGAAGGGAGTGAGTAAGGGTGCATTATTATCTGTTGTAGATGTGATGGATGTTTGGAATTTAGGGTAGTGGAAACCTGGGTGATCCTGATATTCGTAGGCGGTTAGGAGATATGGGATGAGTAAAAGGGGTAGAAGTAGAGTTAATAAGACTATTTTGGGTGATAGCGTACCTACTGAATGGTACTTGAAACTTAGGCAAAAGGAATGGTAGAGTTGGAGGACTGGTGGTATCAAGTTGAGAATGCTGCTGTTGAGTGACAAGTTGTTACTGATTGGTTTAAAAAAATAAGTGGGGTGTGGTCTAGTACCAAGAAATGTAGCTGCACCAGGGGCAGGAAGAATTTGGGGGCAGGGTGGGGTGCGAAGCAAGTCCGAGCAAAGCGAGGGCAAGCAGAGCAGGGATAAACCAATGCCTGTACTAAGTTGTAGCAGTTTAACTTGTATGAGGAAAGAGGGGGGTGGGGGAAAAGAGAAGGCAGTAGGAGTGGTTACAGGAATACCTTGATTGACTGACACCACACCAGAGGTAAGTTGAATGTGCACTCAGCACTGTAATGTTACTTGCACTCAGCACTTTAATTTTACTTATGTTTAGCAGGAAAGACAGACCAACAGTATACAATTTTGAGGATTATTCCAAGGATTACTTGTTCAAATGTCAGACAAGTAAGTAAAACTTTCAACAGGAATCTGTCTGAGTGTTAGAAAGGCAGAAAGGTATAAATTATACCTGTAAAAATTAGGGTCAGAGACACAAATGTAAGAGTCAGTCTACTTTAGTTACAGGGGAAGGAGGCAAACACTCAAGTAGAAAAGAGCCCTATGGCTGACCATAATGGTGACTTGCTTAATTACACAGCACTGTAAGAGAAAGCTTAACAAATGCTTTTTGTGTGTGTAACCTACTCTGATTAATTGCTGGGAGAAAAAATATTTGTTGTGCTTTCCAATTGCAATCCTGTAGACACTGTTACTCAGGAGCTGCAGTTTGTTAGTGTAGGTAAATGTGGTGTTCAACTAGGAAAAGAGAAAAGCAGAGATTCTAGGGTAAGCATTAAGGCAGCAACAGGCAGTTATTTTATAACAGTACATTCAGAAAGTTTTTTTGGGGGGGGGTACACCTCAGAATGGATTAAGATTGATAGCTAAGAAACCTTAGCAAGAGAACAATGCAATAAAAAAACACTTGTCAAATTTTAAAGATATACCAGTATGTATATATATATATATATATATATATATATATATATATATATATATATATATATATATATATATATATATATATATATATAAAATATGCAGCTGAATTTACTTTAACATACATTTACTATCTGTCTTGCATCAAAAACACTAAGATAAGGAAATCAGAGGTACTTAAGTGTATTTAAATGCACACACACACACACACACACACACACACACACACACACACACACACACACACACACACTCATATGTTTTTGTACACGTACTTTATACACATACACATACATAAACATACATATGCACACAAACTATATGTGTGTGTGTGTGTGTGTCTGCAATATGTGTGCATACAATGAATTATTTATAAAGTATAGTTAAGCATTATTAATGTATACATTCTAGTAAATGTTGCTCAATTATTTACTTGGTTACTGTCACACATTGGCTATGTGTTGCACATGCAATCTTGGTCAATGTCTTTATGTCAATATTTTTTTCTTTGTATTACTAAATGCATTTAAAAATTATTATATTTGCCAGTGTAGCCTACGTTGTGGCTGAAAAGGGTCCTGGGACCAGTTCACTTTCCTGGTTACCAAAGTATAAGTAAATATGAAATAGAAGAAAGGAGGGTGAACATGACAGAAATAATTGAGGAACTAGTAAAGCACATTTTAAGTCTGCATCATTCATGAGAGAGAAAAATCCTCCCTCTGAAGGCATTGGGAAGTAGCAGACAGACTAAGTTTAGAGTCCTACTACTTGTCACTTGTATATGCACAGCAAGGATCATTTACTGCATTGAGAGTTTTCACACCGCAGTATGAGAGTGTAGGGGATGGTTTGTCAGATCTTTTAGGACTACAAGACTCCTCTTACAAAAACCTGTTATTTATCTACTTTCTTTTGCTGCAAGTAGCTAACAGCTATTTATAGCTTACGACAAGCGCTGACAGACGCATAAATGAGGCTCAGTCAGGTAAACATAGAAACAGCTCTGTTATGGAAGGTGTGTTTAGATGACAGTGCTTCACAGTCCTCCCATTCAATCTTAATAGCATGAGAAAACAGCACCACTTCCTTTTGTCTGCCATGAGTCATATAAAAAGGACCTCAAATATATTCTGGAAAGAAGGAATGAAAGGAAGAAAACAAGATCACGTTACCAAGGCAGGCCCCATCATCTGCCATTCTGAGAGAAACATGTTAAAATTGTAAAAGAAGCACTTGGAGTGATTTTGAGGCATTAAAATTGCTCAAAAACGATACAATGAAAACAAATATGTTTTTGAGTTCTAAGGTGGAGTTTTCCGTTAGGCATGGCATTTCGGATAACCGGTAGTATATAATGTTTACCTCAGCATTTGATTATTAGGTTGTACACATCCTTGGTTTTGGCAGAGTGGATTTCCTGTAGGACATGTCATGGCATTCCAGAACCCCCACAACAGCTCAGCTAGATTTAGTCACAGTGGCATTTTCAAGGAAGGCGCAAAGAAACATCCCGAGGGCTATGCATTCAAGAAACTTACCTTTAGCAGCATGAGATACAAGCATCCCATTTTTTGGTGTGTGTATGTGTATTCTTTGTGGTAATTCTTTCTATCTTTCAGGTTCAGCCACAGTGCAGTCCATTAAAGAGAGATGCTTTCATTTATTGTAGGAAGTACAAGGCTTGCTAATTGATTTAGAAATGGTGGGGGTGGCTGAACAAAGCCTGAATTCCAGAAGGACACCTTTGCTGGATCCAGAGGACAGTGCAGCTGTGGGACCAGCTCTAGCTGAGAAAGCTTGGAATAAGCCAGTCAGAGATGCTTCTGGCCAAAAGGTCGCCCCTTCCTGCTCCTCTGACCTATCTATAGAAATAGAAGGTAATGTCTGTGTAGGGGCTATAGGACTTGATATTAGTGGTAGGGGTTAATCTACTGATGATTGTTTAGAGGATTTTACAAATTTTTGCCTGAAGAAGGTAGATTTTGGCCATCTGACTTAGCCTTAGACAGAAATTTCGCTGCCTGTGATTCAAAGATGGCCACCGTTCTTTAAACACTGCAAAACTACAGCTCTCCAGATATCAGAAACAAAAATCAACCCTGTGGATATATCACAAGATTTTATATGCTAATTGGCAGCAATAACTAAAGTACTAACATCTATCTTCGCTTCTGAGAAGGAAAAATAGAGAAAAAATATTTTCTAACAGCAGGATTGGAATTGATGGTCAGCCTGACTCTGAACAGAGCAACAAACAAAGGAAATACATATCTCTCAGCTGAAACCTTACATCTGGTATAAATACGTTTACAGTGTATCAAAATGTCAAAAGAAGACAAAACTATGGAAATCACAACTTCTAAAACTAAACTATCTGCCTTGCAATCTCTGGAAAAAGAAGCTTTTTTTAAAAGACAGAAAACAGTTACACAAAGGTAGACTCTAAAAACAGGAATAACAAACAAACCAGACCAACTGGTCAGCATGGAGGAAATTAAATCAACACTGTTACCTATTCAAGAAGCCTTAAAAGATTTATCAACACAAATGCTTACGTTTAGTGCCACATGTAATCAGATTTTGGAAAGGATGGATAAATCAGAAACCAGAATAGCTGAAAGTGAGGATAAAATAATTATGCTTACGAAAAAAACAGACTCTCATGATGCAGACATCCAAACCATGCAAAATAAAATTTTAGACCTGGAAACAAGATCCAGACGGAATAATATAATAATCAGAGGCATTCCAGAAACAATTCAGTACAATGATCTGAATGCTACCATAATGCAAATACTCGAAACACTGTTCAAGGACTCTGATAGTGTTAAACAGATTGTTATAGAAAGAGCACATAGAGCTATCAGAGAATCATTTGCTTCAAATGCACCTAGACCAGTCTACATCAAAATTTTGAATTATCAAGATGCTAGCAAAATACTGCTAACTATTAAAAAGAATGGTGGATCTATCATCTGGCAAAATAACAAAATTTCCATGACACAGGACTTACCAATACAAATAAGACAATCCAGGCAAATGCTAGCTCCATATTGCAAGTTTTTGATTGAAAAAAACATCAGATTTCAAATGAAGTATCCAAATACTTTAATTTTCACAGTGGATGGTATTAAATATTCAATAAACACTAAAAAAGAAGCAAAACCTACCTTTTTGAAGCTTTTCAAAGCACTGCCACCTTCAGAAGTTTGATCAACGCATCCAGGTCTTCTTTCAGCATCAGACAGACTGGGACTCCATAACTACGATGATCCGAGGCTTTATAACTCTTTGTTTGTTCTTTTTTTTCTACCAGGCCCTGGGAAACTCGTGATTACATCCTTATCTTGAAATTCCAGCGTGTCCACGATGTTTTTCCGAAGATGTATGGCTCCTACGAGTGTAAACAAGCCACGAGGTAACAGGAAGTCCTTTGGAGGATGCAGGGGGGCTGATTTCAATGTAGCACATCCAGGAGGTCCGTCCGCGAAATGGTTCCCCCATCTCGAATTCGAAATGAAGAAAACAAGCTCAGCAAGCAGGAAGGACTATAGAGAAGCTGTAGAAACTGTTTGGAATTAAAAACGAAGCTTCCTGGACTTATTTGGAGGGTAAATGGCTTCTGTATGGTATAAGGAAATGTACAGCTGTACAGGTAGGAAATGTTATTGTAATGGGTTGGTTAAAATATATAGTGATAGAATCTGGTAATTATGTCTCTATTTCTTTTTTTTTTTTTTTTTTTTCTTCCTAGATAGGTTTTTTTTTTCTTTTGTTCTTTCACTTTTAATTAGGAAAATGTATGTGTATGCTCTGTTCAATAAAATAACAGGATGATGTTAGTATAATAAATGTTATGAAAGACTGTGAACTTGAAATGTTTAAAATGTTACATTTAGGTTGTCCTTCTCTTTAGTATTTTTAAATATATTTTATAGGGATACAATTATTTAGTCAAATGCTTTGTGTAGTACAGTTGTTATTGTTACTTGAGTATGTTACATGTTTTAGCAGACTGTTACCTTTGGAGAAGGACAACTACCTAAAACAGTTAGAACATTTAAACAAAAATAACCTTAGGACTGTATTGTTATGTTTAACAACTGTTTCCTTTCTCTGGAATTAATAATTAATAGTGTATATGACAAGAAGTTAAAATGTATTATTCTCATTGCTGAGTATTAATATTGTGAGCTATTAGTTAAACTGGATTTTCACACAACAATTAGTAAATGTGTTTGACTATATTAAGTATGTCCAGAACTGTAGTTAGGTAATTAGTAGTGTTTATTAGGGAATGTTTGGATTAAGCTTTGTAGATTTAGAGATAGTGGTTGTAGGTTTTTTGCATAAAGTTTTTGGGTTAATTTGTAGAGTTAGAAATTTAGATAAACAGAGATATTTAAAGGATGTGAAAAACCTATGTACATCCTGGTCCAGAGGAATAGTGGATAAGCACTGGGTAGGGATGGGATGTCAGATTCGCTTCCAAATAATCTATGGTATGTTAATACACTGTAATCTAAAGTTGTCTCTCAATAGTAGGAATAGGACTACATTTTTGAAGAGCTACAGATGTGGATAATAGAATCTTGGAATGTTAAAGGACTCCAGAACGTGAAAAAAAGGAAGCTATTTTTACATTTGTTTTTCCAATCAAAAGCAGACTTTATTTTATTGCAGGAAACCCATTTGACTAATGATCAGTGGGATATACTGAAGAATAAGAAATGGATTAGGGAGATAGTGGCGGCGGAAGGGACAACAAACAGTGCAGGGGTGGCAATTATAATTAAAAACCGATACCAAGAAAAAGTGTTAGATGTCAAAATAGATAAAGAGGGAAGGTGGTGTTTAGTGGTTCTGATATCTAAGTTCTATGATAAACCTATATTACTCATGAATATATATGCCCCCTCTACTAATCACCACCATTTTATAACTTCACTTTACTCCATTTTACAACAATATAATAACTGTTATATATTAATGGGAGGTGACTGGAATTCGTATCAAGATCCCAAGTTGGACAAATTTGGTTCATCCAAAGCTTTTAATAAACAGGCAATGATAGCATTTAAGGAATTTAAAATTGATTTTAAACTATATGACCCATTTATACATACACACACATAAAAGAAAGCAGAGAATTTTACTTTTTACTCAAGCTGTCATAAAATGTGGTCGAGAATTGATTTTTTTTTTGATTTCAGAAGTATTGATATCTGCTGACCCATGTGTTTCTACCCAAGCCAGACAATTATCGGACCACTCAAAGATCACACTAACATTAAACAATAATAATATGAGTAATAGGAGAATTTGAGGATACAATTGGTCTTTAAATCCATATTTACTAAGGAAAGAGGACATATTGAAAGAAGTTAAAGAGACACTTGAACAGTTACTTCATAACTTTCTTAAAAACAGACATCCAGTTGATATAGAATGGGCTACAACCAAAGCCCAAATAAGAGGGATTTTTCTTCAGAAAGCTACTTACTATAAAAAATGCAAAATAAGGAACTATTAGACTTGGAAACCAAAATTAAGTCACTAGATCAGGAGTTAATGAGGAACTATAATAAACAAACAGAAATAGACTTATTAAAGTGTCAAAAAGAACTGTTTTTACTACACAATAGTAAACTGTCATTTTATGAACAGAGAAATTTAGTGAAATACGCGAATCATATTCAGACTCCCTCAAAAGCATTAGCACGCATTATTAACCAAGCGAAATCAACATTATTAATATCAGAAATAAACTATAATAATAGAACTATAAGGCAGATATCATGAATACTTTTGAAAAAATATTTAATCAGGTATATGGTGATCAGCAGACAATTTTACCAGATAAAGTTAGGAAAGATTTCTTGCAGAAGATCATATTCCCGAATATTGATAATGAGTCCCATAGGGATTTAATTAAATCAATTTCAGTGGAGGAGGTAGCAGAGATAATTAAAAAGCTGAGACCACATAAAGCCCCAGGCCCGGATGGATTGACCTCTGAATTTTATAAAACTATTAATGAGATTCTGAGTAAAATACTTTCACAGACATTTAATTATATAATTCAAAATAAAATCAATGATCCTCACTTTAATGCTTCTAAGACTATTTTGATACCGAAAGAAAAAAGTGACGCTAAAAACCCAGATAATTACAGACCTATTTCACTATTGAACTTAGACATGAAAATTATGACATCCATCCTGGCAAATAGACTGAAAAAGGTCACAAATTTATTAATATCAGAGGAACAGGCGGGATTTATGGATGGGAGACAGACCACTGATAATACATTAATGCTTCACACATTAATTTCATATGCCAAGTACAAAAATCTCAATATTTATGCACTCATAATTGACGCACAAAAAGCATTTGACAGAGTTAACTTGGTATACCTATTTGATATGTTATCATACTTTAATATACCTTCGGATTTCATTCTAACATTAAGGAAAATATATAATAACGCATATACAAATATATTTATCAATCAAGAATGCTCTAAAAGAATACAAATTAAAAATGGTACCCGACAAGGGTGCCCATTATCTCCTATTTTGTTTAATCTTTATTTGGAACCATTATTTTTACACATTAAACAAAATGTTTTTTTACAATCCTCCAACACTATATGGTATGAAAATAAATATGGCTGCTTTCGCAGACGATTTAAATATATATTGTACCACACCAGTGTCAGACACCGAGAAAATATTAAAAGCAATAGAAGACTTTGAGAAAATCTCTAATTATAAACTGAATTTTAAGAAATCCAAAATATTCCCATTAAAGACTCCTACACCTTTTTCATTGCTACCATTGATAGGACAAGTATTGACGGAAGAAAAAACAAAATATCTGGGTATTTTCAACTGATAATAAAGATTTTTTTATAAACAATGTTAAGTCAACTTGGGATCAGATAACTTTGGACTTGAAAAGATTGAGTAAACTGAAACTACCAATGATGGCAAGAACTGCAATTATCAAAATGAATGTTCTTCCCAGAATATTATATATACTTAGAGCTACACAACTTAGAATCACAAGGAAATTTTTTAAAGAGCTTCATATAGGACTAGGGAGATTACTTTGGGAACCTAGGAAAACAAGGATAACATATGAGAAACTGATGGCTCCAAAGAATAGAGGAGGTCTAGACTTACCGGATTTTGAAACTTATTACTTGATAATTAATGCCAACAGAATCTTAAGGGTGATTCACTTTGATAGAGGCAGTCTGAAATGGGCGCCAAAATGGCTGGTCTTAACATACAGACATGTAACTAAAGTGGGAATTAACTGTAAAGCTCTACCCTTTCTGAATAGAGGAACACTCAGTAAATATGATTTAATGGAACATATTAAAAGTTATGTAACTTCAATTCAAAATCTTTTTACCTCATTAAACCTACTAAAATATATGATGGTGTTTCAACCATTTCACAAGAACCCAAATTTAGTAATTGGGAATAAGTTGATAGACTTACAAAAATTCCCCCTAATAAAGGATTTAATTGTATTGGATTTCTACCCCTTTCTTGGGGTATCAGTTCACAATATTTTAAAAGAGAAAAGTCTTCCTATTTCCTATCTAATTATCATGAGACAACTTAAAGATCTGGCTATAAATTATTTTAATAACTTTGATTTTAATGAAGAGGAATTAAATATATGTCGTAATCTGTGGGAAGCTCTGATACAAGATAAAAAATATATAACTACTTCATATAAACTGATAAAAGAGATGAAATATAATAAACATATTCTCTTATCGAATTATTGGAGGGAAAAATTAATATTAGTTGACGACAGCAAGATCTTGGAAGCATTTAATCTAACATTGAAGTCTGTGTCCCTTCAGAAATTACTATTCACACAATTGATGATATTTAACAATGCCTACTATACCCGTCTTATTCTTCATAAATTTGACTCAAAGAACTCGCCTAAATGTCCATATTGTACAGACCAGACAGCTGACTTGTTTCACATGTTTTGGAGTTGCAAATGCATTTTTAAACTTTGGAATTCATTAAAACTTCAATTACAGAAAATGGGATACCAGCATTCAACACTCTCTTGGGAATTTATGATCCTACATATTCCTCCAGATAACTTAGATAAATCAAAAAAGATCATAATCATGAATATTTGTTTATTAATGAAACTATACATAGCTTCAAACTGGTTGAACCCGACTCAGACATCTTGGGAAAATTTTAGAATATTAGCAATCAGACACATATTAGCGCATAAATTGTTAATCAATGACCATAAGAAAAGCATAAATAATATAAAAATATGGGAGCAAATCTTCAATATTATGTTGGCCTAGGGGTTCTTATCCACTATTACTCAGGACACATATTTATAAGACTGATTCAATCTTAGATTTGACATAGATCGTAACAATAATACAGACTGTTGTCCTTTTCATGTTGTATTTCTTTTTTAATAATTTGTATTAATATATAATGTTTATGTAACTTTTGGAAGCAATCATGTATATATTGTATATATTTATAGTGTGTAGTTATGTAATTGAAAAACAATAAAAAACGGATTATTGAAAAAAAAAAAAAAGAAATTTCACTGCCTGTACACCTTTGGGTTTGGGAGTGGGAGCAGGTAGCGATGTTGACCAGGTGGTGCAGTTACCTTTACCCAACTTGCATAGGGGGTTTGAGGAGGTCATGGGTTAGAGAGGGAGGTCCCATCCCAGCCATATGAGTGTATCCCCCAATTCTTGTCTTCCATGGCTACCCTCTGCTTCACATATCCCAAATCACCTGGCTCTCATATCATACCACATGTTCCCTCTAAGGTCAAAGATAAGATTATAAAAGGGGAGTTTGTAGATATCTTCAGTCTAGTAGATAATAAAGATATAAAGCACATATTGGACACTAATAACATGTCCAACAAGGACTTGATGTCAGCCTTAGCGGCAATTAGGAAGAAGGCATCAGCCAGGACACCTGTGAAGAACTGGGATACTTGGTCGCTGGGTTTTGTGGTATTTATAGGGATAATCATTGAGAAAGATCCCACCCAAACACTGCTTTATTATTTATTTATTATTATTATTATTTAAGATTTGTTTACCAGGAAATTCCGACTTGGAACTAAGCCAATTTTCAGTGGAGACCCGAGGAGAAATGCTCCAGATGCATGTCTTTGTACTGTGGGAGGAAACCAGAGCACCCAGAGAAAACCCACATGAACACAGGGAGGACGTGCAGACTCCGCACAGAAGACACCCCAGCTGAGAAAATTAAACTGGAGAACCGCTTGCTGTGAGGTGACAACACTACCACTGCACCACTGAACCATCTGATTAGTATTAGCTTACTTTGTAGCCATAAGGGAAGGCCACCATGTGAAAGGGGGTTGGGGGTGATTGAATTATGGTCAGTGCTTCAGCAAGCTGAATGCACTTGATAGTTTCCTCAGGTGGGAGTCAAGGCACCCTGACATAAGGCTCAGTTCCATGATAGACAAGGAGGCACCTATGAGCAGTGAGGAAGGGGCTGCTAATACAAAAAATAAAATGTTTTGCTGTGCATTCAATCTGGGAAAATGTGTCTGGCCTGCTTGCAAATATAATCACTTGTGCTCAGGATGTGCGAACAGATGTTGAGGCATGTTGCCTAAGGAAGGACAGGTGGAATTTTTCCACAACTCAGTCAAACAGAGAGAGTGGTATGGGGTGCAACTCTTCCTTTTGTGCCAAGCCACCTTTTTGTGGACACATCCAATTTGCTATCAGATTACTTGGATCAAAGGACAGCAGGCACCCTTATTAAAGTTTTTTTCCATAGACTTTCCAATCCACTCCACAAACCCATCAGATTCCAAGTTAGTTAACAATTTGTCATCCATCAAATGCAGATAGGTTAAAAGAGAAAGAGCAATGAGCTGGAAGGATAATTGGCCTCTTTTCATCCCCTCTGTAGTTATTTTTAAAAAACTCCCCTATTGGCCTGGTTCCCAAGAAACAGGGGGATGAGTTCAGATTGTTTCATCAACTTATCTCACCCAGCGGGGGTTCAGTCAATAATTTTATTGACACCAAACTACCCAAAGTACACTACTCTTCTTTGGATCAGGCAGTAGAGGTCACCATGGGCTATACTGACTCCTGGCTCTGTAAGATGGATATCCAATCTGCTTTCTCTCTTCTCCCTGTGATACAAAAGGATTAGTCTTATTTAGATGTTCATTTCAATAGGAAGCTATTTTTGACACTGCAGTGCCAATTGGGGTGTGTTGTGGCTTGTGCAGTGTTTGAAATATTTAGCACAGCTTTACATTGGTGTTGGCAAAATGGGCCTCCCCTGTCCATATCCTTGATAGCAGTACACTATGTAGAGGATTTTTGTATAGTGGGGGAGGGGTAACCTTGGCTGACAACAAGTCAGATGGACGAGCTGAGTCCTAACTTCCTTGGGCATATATATATTCACAACTGATAAGTCAAGCAAGCTTCCTCTGCCCAAACTTCAACATGTCTGGCAGTCAATTTGGAGGGTTTTTGTGCTCCAGCAAAGTACAGGAAGTAGACATTATGCAGTTACATGGTTTGTTGAATTTTGCTTGTAGGGCAGTTTCTCCAGGGGGAACCTTCCTATGGGCAGTGTCTGTCTTGTTGAAGGGTAATAGGCCCAAGTACCACCTGGTCTGGTTGTCCAGACAGGTTAAAGAGGACCTTTGGTTATGGTTTACATTCCTGAGCCAGTTTAATGGAGTTTCTTTTTGGCAGTCTCCTTGGATCACAGCCACTGACCTTGAGCTTTTTACTGATGCATCTGGGGGATCCAGTATCGGGGGTTATTTAAGGGCAGCTGATTTGCTGAAAGGTGGCTGGACGTTGGTCTGTGGAGAAGAGGAAGGACATCATTTTTTTTAGAAAATGTTCCCATTTGGGTGGCAGTGTTATTATAGAAAGCTAGATTACACCACAAGAGGATCATTTTCACTCAGATAATATTGCAGTGGTTGCCTCTTGGCCAAGCATTCATATCCAAAGGGTACCCCATGTCCTCCAGGAGTCCAGCTAATTGGAGAAGACTAGAATTATTGGTTCTGGCAAATTCTTGGGCCAGCAACATTAGGAAAGCTTACTCATCATCGTTCTGGTTTTAAAAGCATTCCACGGGTCTTTGATTCTTAGTCTCATGCCATGAGGAGTACAGCTGTTGCTACAATTTTTAGTAGCTAGGTCCACAGTGGGGGAGTCACTTAAAACTTTCAGAGTACACCTGGCAGCTTTAGAATGGTTGGAGTGTTTTTGGGCTTGAAGGCTGTGTCAGGACATTGGATTATGGGGAGGACATATAAGGGCCTAGAAGACATGCAGAAACCTTGCCAGGATTCCAGAAAACCTATTGGGAGACAACTGTTTCCCCTTTCTATTCAAGGTCTTTACATGACCATGGTGAATTTCACTTGTTTGTCTCTATAGCCACTTTGTTCACCTCTTTGTATGCGGGTGTTTTCTGAGCCAATGAACTCCTCCTTTCCTTTGTTGGAAGGATTTTGTCATCCATAGGGAGTTTGTCATGATTTGATTGAAGAAATGCAAGACTGATCAAGTTGATAAAAGTCAGCAGGTGTGCCTGGACAAGGCCAGTGGGCTAGTCACTTGCCCCATGCATTGAGTTAGTTTGCTATTTGATATTACCCCCTTAGAGAAAAGGTTGGGATTGGTTTTCATGCAGGCCTCAGGCAGGCCTTTTAACCTATCAGCAATTAACACATGTCTTCAGCAGGCCCTGGCAGGGAAATGAATTCACCCACAAGAATACTCCTCCCATTCTTTTTGGATAGGTCATACCTCAGACTTGGCCATGGAAGGGCAACCTGTGTAGGTCATTCAAAGAAAGGGAAGGTGGGTCTCTGAGACATTTTTTGTCATACATCAGGCATGGCATTAATTTTTATTTCTATTGCAGGGAAGGAGATGATTTGGCTCTTGGGCCATTCTTTTATTCAGAGAGCATCCATCTTAGCCTTTGCCCGCCTGGCTGGTCATGCAAGTTCTTTTGATAGTAACTGGTGGACAATTCATTCTTTTGGTTTCCCTGGTTTTAGTTGGTTTCAATTTTGGGAAATATGGAGTAAGATTACAATGGAAGAAGCCTTTCCCAGCATTGTGATAATTTACTTTGGGGAGGTATATGATCTGGGTCAAGCCCCTTAGAAGATATTGTTGGCCAGAATCTTATATGATATGGACCACTTGTGGGAGCTATATCTGAAGGTAGCTTTCTTTTGGTCCACCATCATCCCTAGACTGTACTGGAAGGGTGCTAGAAGGCCTAGTACCATTGAGAGTGTGGAGTTTTATGACTGAGCACAGTGATACTGATAGACTGGAGCCTGATTTCTATGATTTGGACAATGTACATTAAATAACATGGGTTTTGATTTATTTAATTTGGATACGGTTGTTGCTATTCAAAAAGTTTTCATACTTTAACTTTTTTTCTTTCATAACTCAGAATTTATTTGCAAGCAAGGCCATTGATTTGTTGGGAATGGCATGCCATGCCAGTTTGGTGGCAGCCTTACAGCTTCACCTTCCCTTGTGTTCCACCCTGTTCTTTTTTAGCAGCCTCGGCTCTCCTTAAGTTGGACCCAGATTTGACCAGTAGCTAAATCAAGGGGTATGTGGCTTGTAAGCTAAACAGGTTTGCCACCAAGTCCAAGGTAGCCAGTAATATGCACCCGGTTTTCTCTGAAGTGGCAGCTGGGTGTACGCCAACTGGCATGACATGATGCTTTGATGGTATTTGTTGATATGTTGCATATGAATTACTTATGGTATCACTATTAGTTGTTCTTGACTGTTATATAATAAAAGGTTGCAAAGTCAATCTGGTGTGTTTTATGACTCGGTTCAGTGGACAATGACAACTTACCATGGTAATGGCCAATTGTCTGTAAGGGTGACTCACCATCTGGGGTGGGTGTAGGCAAGAACTCCCTATTTAAGGGAAGTGCTACTGTTCTTGCCTGTAGAATCCATCAACAGGCATGTTGTCCCTCCTTCCCAACCCTCCATGCAGGGTCAGGCAGCGGCCTTATGGCTTTACCCCCCCTTGAAATCTCCCCTGTTCTTGTTCAGTGGCCTAAACAAAGCATAACACAAAGGAAACCTGGTTAGCAAAACTGGCACCACCACAAATACTGGATCAGAACAAGAAAAGATGTACCAACACCACGAAAACCAATACACGTATCACTGTTTATTCACAAGTAAACTTTCAAAATTAAAAACTGCTTCATTAGGTATGAAAAACAGATGTCTTGAGGAATGAGTACTTTATTTATACACACCTCAATAAAAACTAGTTAGTCATTTAATTGAATAATACATTTAAGTAATAAAATGACTGACTGTTTAAAGATAAAAATACTAAAACTCCAAAAAGCATAAAAATCACTTAACACAGTTACGTTAAAATTTCAACTCTGGTTTTATTGTATAGGTCTCATTCAGACCTGATGGATAAAAGGCTCTAAAACGTAAAATCTATTTGTTTTCTTGCCTTTCTGTAATATTAATTTTGTCACCCCCTCTAAGATATGTAGGAATGTTTTCTAATATCAACAATTCTTTTTATATATACATGTAACTACTAATCCAGTCCTTGAATCTTTGATTAATTTTCCTACATAAAAAGAGGGACATTTAGTGCACCTAGCCATATATACATAAAAAAAATATATTATTTTTAATTGGATGAATGAATGCTCTGTGTAAATATATTTACAAAATACACAGTTCTTACCCTTGTAAGTACCTCTTTATGCACATTTTGAACCTTGCTTCCGATCTGCTCTATGGAACATAATCTATCTTTTAATGTTGTGCATTTTCTATAACTAAAGGCTGAATTACTTTCACAAATGACTTTAGCTAGGTAACCTACAATAAAATTGGCCAATACTTTCTAACTATGTCTTTAACATTATTTCTATTCTGGTCGTAAGTTAGAATGTATCTACAACTAGTGCCTTTTCTAATTATCTTATTGCTCTTTTTAGGAGTATTTAAATAAACAGGTAAATATTTAGAATCCCTTTCATTCAGTATTTCACTTTTAATCCACTGTACCTTCTTATGATGGTATCCCTTATTAATAAAGTCTTCAGCCAATTGTATTAGATTTTTACTCTGTGTATTCAGTCTTCTAACTCTAGCCATTTGATTTCTAACAATGCTGTGAAACATAAAATTCAGGTGTATACTATCCCTTGCTAATTATGTACACTTCTTAACTTCTTTCTTATATAGTATTGTATCCAAGTGACTCAACATTTTTTCTTAATGTGATATCTAAATAGTTTATACTCCTGTATTGTATATTCTTTTTAAATTTTAAAAATGTTGTTGTAGTATGCATATACTATAAATTCATTTAGTTCAGATAAACGGCCATCCCACAAAAGAAAGAGGTTGCCTACAAATCTTTTGTAAAAAAACACATCATTACAAAAATTATTCTTGTTCAGTGGCCTCAGCTCTCATCAAGTTGGACCCAGATTTGACCAGTGGCCACATCAAGGGGTATGTGGCTTGTAAGTATAAGTTAAATGGATTTGCCACTAGGTCTGAGGTAGCCAAGAAAATGCACCCGATTTTCTTTGAGGTGGCAACCAGAACAGGCGGGTGTACGCCAACCAGCTTGAGGTGATGGTTTGATACTATATGCTGATATGTTGCATATGAATTACTTATAGCATCACTACTGGTTGTCCTTAACTGTTATATAGTAAAAGGTTGCAAAGTCAATCTGGTGTGTTTTATGACTCAGCTCAGTGGACAAAGACCATTAACAGCTCAAAGCTTTAACCATTCTGAGCTAAAGGGCAAGTGTGACAAAACAAAAAGAAAATTAATTTTTATTTAGTCATATTAAATCAAACTGCTGAAAAGAATGCTTTCATAATAAGTATACCTGCATAGTAGTTATATTTAAGCAGACCACAGTTCAGAAACCAAACTCTAGTGCAAGACATTATTGTACCTCTACTTTTTCAGAAGCGTTATTCATTTAATTTCTACATGATTATATAAAACACAGCTGGATGTGTGGCATAGAGAGAGAAATCTCTGACTATGACCCAAATAAAACAAGACTGAAGAGTGATCCAGGTGCTACAGGAGTTAGTTCAAGAAGATGAAAGCAATACTAGCACACCCATTCTGGATTCATGGATAATTGGTCACTGTAGAGACTGGATGTTGGGAAAAGAGGTAGTATCATATGCTCTGTCCTGCCAAACTGTGCTTACACTGTAGTTGGTTATCAGGAGGCTCATGGAAACATATATATGTTACTGGACATTGACAACAAGCTCCACTGTGTCAGTGCATGTGCATGCATGTGTATATATGTCATGGGGGTGGGGCTAGGGATTAAGCAGAAAACCACCACTCATGCTGCATGAGGACCTTGAATCCCTGACATAGAACAGTATGGCCATTCTTAGAAACATGTTACAGATAGCAGGTGTTGTATGCCAGCAAATACTGGTGGATGAAGAACTTCGGCATTGGTCAGGATATTCAACCAAAGAGGGATTTAACATGTTTTGTAAAATGGCCTCATTATATCCGGTTGCAGCACCAGTGGTCCATTCTTTACAAGTGCCTGAAAGTTCCACCTGCTATTAACCAGTTCTCCCCAGCTCTGGAACATCAGACTGCTACACAGCTCTTCAAACTGACCCATAAGTACAGACCGAAGACCAAGCAGGATAGGAAATGGAGACTCCTGGCACGTGCAGAGCAGAAGGCTGCAGGCAAGGGGGATGCACCTACCAAGAGGCCACCTGTTTTGTGAGCAGGTAAGTCAGAAATACTGGCAATTTCTTTGTAGTAACTTGCCCAGTTCACTGTTTTGGGGAGCAGGCAATTATCCAAGCACTCAGTTGCTGCACTGTAGGGATGGTATCTAGATAGGTTGCCAGTCTACTCCTAACATGCAAACCAGCTGGATGGAGTCTGCCCTTCTCTGAAATGGTGGATTGTAATTTTTCTTTTGTGCAGTAGCACTGTTTACTGTTTGGGGTGGAATTGTTTGGACTACTGTGGTGATGAATTTTGAATTCCAAAATTTTACTTGTGGATTACAAATGGAGCTTTTTAACACTGAACAGTAGTCTGTAAATTAAGTTTTTTCTATGTTTTCAGAGTGTGCTATACTCCTTTGTGTTCATGAGGCACATTAGGTTTTGGGGTTACAACTTCACAAACTCTCATCTTAGTTTTTCATTAAGCCAAATAAGGTATGTTCTCCAAATATATATGCACATGTATAGATCCTAATAGGTGTCTGGTAAATATACTTGGAGTGATTTAGGTAATGGTCCTTAATGAATTATTAAAATTTTAATGAAGGGGTATGGTGAAAATGCTTAACAAATCTCATAAATCCTGAGAAATATATTCTAAGTATACATCATAAGTAAACAAGGGAAGTCTTCACAAGTGACCAGATGCAGAGTTTGGAATGTGGGC
>NC_056748.1:780597368-780599868 GCF_019279795.1 Protopterus annectens | reverse complement strand
TGAGGGATGAGTAAAGAGGCACGATGACCTCCCCTGATCTAGATGTGAATCCCTTCATGATTAGGTGGACTATATAAAATGTTTTTCTAACCACTTTGCCCACGTGGTTATCAAATGAGAGATTGCTATCAACTTGGGTCCCCAGGTCCCTAATTACTTCTTCTGTACTTAATGGATTACCACCTATGTGGTAATTTGTGGGCACTTTGTTTTTGCCAAAGGGGATGACTATACACTTTTTGGCATTTAGCTTGAGGCCATGGCTCTGGCACCAGTTGTCTGTTTCTATGATGCCATTTTGGAGGATGCTTGTGTCAGCTGGAGAGTCGATTATGGCGCCCAGTTTGCAGTCATCTGCGAACTTGGTCAGCCACAGTCCTTCCATGTTGGCCTGTACCTTTGAGAAATATATACCGAACAAGAGAGGTCCCAGGACTGAGCCTTGTGGGACACCACTTGTAACTGGTTTGGAGTCTGACATGGCTCCAGCAATTCTAACCATGTGGGTTCTGTCCTTGAGCCAGTTTGCAGTCCATCTAGTGACATAGGAGTTTATATTTAAGCTGGTGAGCTTATCTATAATGCCCGAGTGGGGTATTGTATCGAAGGCTTTTGCGAGGTCCAGGTAGTCTGTGTGGACCACCTTCCCCACGTCAATGGCCTTGGTGACTGTTTCAAAGAAATCAACCAGGTTTAAGAGGCAGGATCTGCCCTTAACAAAGCCGAACTGGGTAGGATCCAGTGTCTGTAGGTCCCCGATATCTTTATTTATGAGGTCCATGATGATCCTTTCCATAGCTTTGCAGACCAAGCTAGTCAGGCTTATGGGGTGATAGTTTCCAGGATCCGTTGAGGCACCACCTTTATGGAGAGGGACCACTGTTGCTGTACGCCACTCTTTGGGCACATATCCTGTAGTAAGGCTGAGATTGAACAGTAGTTTTATGTTTGGGTTTAGCTCTTCTTGGAGTTCATGTAGGACGCAGCCTGGGACACCGTCTGGTCCCATTGATGCTGTGCTTTTTGCTTTGGAGAGGGCGGCTCTTACCTGAGCATCTGAGATGTCAGGGGGGCAGCACTCTGCTGGGATAGATATTTGCCCTTTTGGTGGGAGGGGGGGGGAGAAGTCTGCGCTGAACCTGTCAGCTCGGATGTTGGCAATGTCTGTGGGTTCGGTGTATTTTTTTATCATTTTGGACTAATTCTGAGCATATCTGGGAATTACCACCCAGGTTCCTAACATAACTAAAGAAAGCCTTGTGATTATCCTTAGTGTCCTGTGCAATTTTTCTCTCGAAGCTGGCCTTAGACAATTTTATGAGTGCCCGTAGTTTTTTGCTAATACTGATCAGTGATGCCTTCCCTTTTTGGGATTTTGCTCTATCATTTAGTAGCTTCCTCCTTCTATTGTATAGTTTGTTTATGGCTGGGGTCCACCAGACAGGACGTCTGCCTTTGGAGGATTGGGTCTTGGTTTTATTTGGGATTGCATGATCCATGCATTCCTGAAGGTGTTCATAGAATGCGTTTATAAAGGATTCTGCAGTCTGGGCCGTATTTTCCACAGGCCCGGGGGCTTTGAAGGATTCCATCTCGGTTTTGAGGAGTGTGAAATTTACTTTAGAGAAGTTTTTCACTGTGGTTTTCTGGGCAGGGGGTGGGGTCGGGATGTGAATATCCAGTGAGATTAGTTTATGGTCTGATCTTACCAGTGAGGGATACACTTCTGGTCTGGAGCATAGAGTCCCCATGTTGGTGATGATCAGGTCCATTATGTTTTCCCCTCTTGTGGGAGTGGTAACAAGTTGTTCCATAGCATTTGAGTTTATAAATTCTACGAACCTTTGGGCTAGGGTGTTGGAGCTAGAGTAATGCTCCCAGTCTATGTTTGGGTAGTTGAAGTCACCCAATATAATGGTGTTTGGAGAGACCTTCATATTTTCCAGTGTTCTCAGGAAGGCCGAGTGGGCTTCCTGAATTTGGGAGGGTGGTCTGTAGCAGGCTATAAACTGGAAGGCAGTTTTACCCACTGTTAGTTGCACGTGGATAGTCTCTGATGCTTCGTGCTTTGCCACCAACCTGGAGGTGTGGGTATCTTTGATGAATATCGATACTCCCCCTCCTTTTGTGGTTCGGTCCAAGTTTTGGGGCCAAAAAGCATGGTATGAGGTATAACCTGGTAGTGCTGGGGTGCTCTCGGGAGCCCTGAATCAGGTTTCTGTTACTGCACAGATATCGATGTTCTCCATGCTAAGGAGAGTTTTGAGTGCGTGCATCTTGAGGTTTAGACTTCTGGCATTGAGTAGCATTACTCTTAGTTTCTTAACCCTTGTGATACCTATGGAGGTGGGTTTGTCTTTTGAGCCTTGCCTAAAAAAGGCACTATGGAGGTAGCAAGAGCCTTTGCCAATATCCAAAAGCCCAGGGGTGACAGGTGCAAGCCATCCCTAGCGAAGCATCGTGGCTTGTCGAGCATATCACCCCAAGCTGACAGGCATTC
>NC_056748.1:780552368-780592368 GCF_019279795.1 Protopterus annectens | reverse complement strand
ATCTAGACTGAGCGTAGGAAGTCTTAGTTCATGCTTTACATCCAGTTTTTCTCAACAGAGCTTGCTCAGGTAATCCAAGCTGGGCAACTGGCCACTGAACAGCCAGCAGCTATTGACCCAGTGCTGCTGTGCTTTATGGTTGGCACAGACTGGCTAACAGGAGCACATACACTCCCTCCCACCATTAGCATAGATCCTTCATGTACATCTGAGTAAGCCAGGTCTTCAACCCACTTATCACAGGAAGATCAACAAACCACACAGGCACTGGCTGAAGACCTGGATCAAACCTTGTGCCTTATGCATGGGAGGCAAAGACCTTAGCCATCATGGAAAATGCATCTGGTGGTATATTATTAATGAAACATAGGAAAGATTATAAGGACCACAAGTTTGGCATATACTGACTTTTTTTATTCATTGATTCCAGAACACACATCTCTGTATGATGTGCTGTATAATGTTAGATATAATGAAGCTTTCTTTGCAGCTTCTTGCTAAAGTTTCATAAACATATTTCAGTATTTCTGTTTCTGTAATTCAATATCTCCTTTTACAGGCAAGAGATGAAGATGCAGAAGAACCCAACAATGTTGTTGAATATTCAATAATGCAAACTGATCCTGCAAATGTTTTTGAAATTAATGAAAACACTGGAGAAATCAAACTCAAATCTTACATTAAGTCTTTAGACATCATTCATAACATCACAAATAAAAAAGACTGCCAATGGTCTGTAGTTGTCCAAGCAAAGGACCGAGGTTCCCCTTCCTTCAGCACTACAGCTGTGGTCAAGATTGATATCACAGAAGAGGTAAGCTAAAATGACACAGACACATAGATTAAACATATTTTTCAATAACTGGCCTAGTAATCATCTATAAATGTGTTGTGGTTTTAGTATCCCTTTTACTACGTGTTGCCAAGACTAGAATTTAAAGAATATATTGTTAAACCTTGAGTAGGCAAAACTAAATGATAAAAATGTAAAATAAAGTCATATACCTCTGTATCAGTTGTTGATAAAATGTGTATCTGACAAACAGTGTTACTCATGTTAGACCAAGTTCCCTAAACATATGGTACAATATATTTCATTTATTACTCAAACCAGATCCCTTGTAAGCCTCTGAGTTGTTCTCCTTGTTTTCTTGGTTTTGATAACTGGTTTCCATTGATTTCAGTAGACGGTGGTTACTTGTGCAGCTTATCTAGTAAAATAGCCAGTAGATGATTTCAGTAGTTTTATTTTTTGTTAATGAATGGAGTATCTTGTACTTGATAGCAACATCCACTTATTTTTGTTTTGTTTTGCACGCATGAACACAGCAGTGGTAGCAACATCCATTGATGCAGTCTACATCTGTCACCCAGTACATTGTCTGCATTGCAGCCGTGTTACAATATGTGGGGATGTGCTTGCTTTTACTTTATTCTGTGGACACACACATCTGTCAGAATCATATATAGCAACTGCACTCTGCTTGAAGATTTAGCATGTAGTGATGTGATATGATGTGATGGGAAGGAATTCATTATGACCATCAACACCTGTCTACCTCATACATCTATGACTGACAAATGAGCTAACTGGATTATGCCATTTTTCCACAGGGAGGGGAATCAGGATTTTTAATGAATTGTCACCCTGTGCAAGTGTGTTTACCTAGTCATTCAAATATTGATAAAACAGCATCCCTCTGTGATGATAATCAAAAACTATTCCAGTTACCCACTGATGTGTAACATAGTAGTTGTCTCAGTGGAGGCTAGTGGTGAGCAGTTTATGCATAACTGTGTGCCATGAAGATAGTACAGATATTTCCTACATAGTATGTTATCTTCTTGTGTGGTCGGTTTGTTGCACTCTGTGGAAAAACTAAAACTATGGTGAGGGGTGAGAGGACTGCTTTGTGATGAACTGGAAGTGCAGTTGTTTCAAACTCTATAAGAGATTTGTGAAGTGAGGTACCACAGTATCAGCATATGAGGTCATTCCCTCAGTTTTTGTCAGTTGATTTAAATGCAGAAATGTTCAGACTCTCCATCTGTAGAGAAGCAGTAATTGGTACAAAGGACAGTCTGTAAATGTAGTAATAAACTTTTCTTTAGTATCGGTGCAGCTTCGGCTGAGGGATGATAAACGGACTGGTATAGGAAGCATTTTAGTTTAATGGCATGGCTAAAATAACTAAGGCATAGACTATTATCACTTAGTTGTTGTCTGAACTTTAATACTCAAACTACTGTTTCTTCCTACTGTTTTGTGCATCCTCTCTGTTAAAGAATTTATGCATCCAGACAAACACTGAAAAACAATAATCCCTATAATAATCATCTGGTATGACTGCAAGTGATAGAGTTAAAACAAATGTATGGATAATCTTCTTCTTTCAGCTTTTTCCCGGTTAGGGGTCGCCACAGCAGATCACCTGTACACTCATGATTGACAGTGGAGTTTTTACGGTGTGGAGTTGCCAGCCCGGTGCCCAACCTTCCACAGAAGGCACACACATGCACGCACTCACTCCTAGGGCCAGTTTAGAGTGTCCAATCCACCTACAGCATGTCTTTGGGGTGTGGGAGGAAACTGGAGCACCCGGAGGAAACCCACGCAACAACAGGGAGGGTATGCAGACTCCACACAGAAGGCACCCCAACATCGAACCAGAGAACCTCTTGCTGTGAGGCGTCAACTCTAACCGCTGCACCACTGCAGCCGCCCTAAAACAAATGTATGGATAATATCCTATCAATATAGGATATTCTTCTGAGTTCTCTAAAACAAAGCAATTATTAAAAATAATTTACTCTCATAATATTAATATAATTCATATCACTCTTAAATCAGCCAGGCTGTACTGGAGAATTTAATTAACAAAAGGAATGCAGTCCTTCTATAGGAAAGCCATCCATTATCAACTATTAATTTATTTCATTCCCTCAGGAAGTAGTACATAGTCTTTGCATTAAGAAGGAAATCCAACTCATTGCACAAACTTTTCATATCTGTGTTGGTAAATAGAGATGTCTTATAATGGTAAAAATCAAACATGAATGATTCACTTGGCCAATAGTTTATGTATAGTGACATCCTGGTATGAGCAGTAAGTAATCAAGTTCTTAATAATGTTCTGGATTTCAAACACGTAGAATGAGATCCAGAAGTGATTTCAACTGCATCATCTATGCTACTGATATCTCAAATCTTGATTAATAGGTTCATGGGTTCATAAGTAGGTACTAGGCTATTGGCCCGAGGGCCTAAGTAGGCTTTTCTTAATGGTTGTCAGTGTGTGGGTAGAATAGTTAAGTTTGTTGTGGTTGTTGTCAATTAGTAGAGTAGTTAGTTAGTGTAGTTGATATAGGTGTGTCATCTTTTCCGCATGGGTAAAAAAAATAAATGGGGGATTTTGCTGAAGGTAAAAGAGGAGCAGTTTAGTTTTTTAGGGTTAAGTAGTAGCAGAAAACCATTCTTGGGAATTCCATTCCAGATGTGAGTGTGTGTTGTGTTGTGTGGAGTGAAGATCTCTACAGCAGACTGGCTGAGCAGATTAGCGTTATTGAGCTGTAGTATTGTAGCATGTATTGTAGCTTGAGCATTTTAACAAATAAATTAATAAATAAAAGAAAATAGGAGGGACCCCAACTATGACCATTGTGGACACCAATGTTTGGAGTAGTTGGGGAGTTCCAGAGTTCCAGAGTACTGCTTGATATGTCAGTTGAAAGGAAAATTAAGTTTAAACCATGATTGGTATTAATTGATAAGGATTGAAGAGTGCTTATTATGAGTATTTGGTGGTTGACCAAGTCAAAAGCTTTGGAGAAAATCTAAGAAAAGTGCAAAGTTGTTATTTGTTGTTGTTGTTGATTGTGTGTGTAAAGGAGAGGAGAGGAGTGTGTGGGTACTGTGTGTGGTCTGGAACCCAACCATGTTGTTGTTAGAGAGGTTATTTTGAGAAGGTGGTGAAAGCGTTTGCTTGTGGATACACCTTTCCATAACTATCTCTGTCGGATATTATATATAGCCAGGAGGAATGATTTCGCTGTCTTTTGTTGAGTGTTTTAAGTAAGTAAGCCTATGCAACAAGGTTCCCTGGCTTATGCCACCCAAGAAAGTTATTTTCCTGTGCCCCTGTCGAGCAGAGCCACAGAAGTGATCCCCGGGGTGTATTTCCTATTTCCCATCCAGTCATCAAGATTTTTCTTAAAGAGTGCTAATGAGTAACTTTGCTTGACATAGATGGGCAGCTTGTTCCAGAGTATGAGAAGTCTCTGGGACAGGAATCTATCCCTCCAGCATGTCCTGTTTATTGTGGTGACAAGGTTTAGGTCCCTAGAGCATGTAGGTCGGGGGGATTGGGATTTCTTTAGGGGTAGCATGTCCAACAGCTCTGGGTTTGACATAGCTTTATATGTTAGGCAGAGATCATCTCAGAGTAGGCAATATGCTATGGCGTAAAGCTGGAGTTTTTTGAGACGGTCAGTGTATGGGCATATGTTTGAGGCCAGTAATCCTCTTTGTGAGGTACTTCTGTGGCCTTTCCAGCTGCTGCAGATGTCTTGTGAGGTACATTCCAAAAGGGGCATTGAACTCTATAATGGGTCTAATGAGTGTTGAGTAGTGGGGTACAATGACCTCCTTTTTCCTGGATGAGAACCATTTTGTGATGAGGTGTGCCACATAAAAAGGATTTCCTGACGACTGTGGCAATGTGATTATCAAAGGAGAGACTACTGTCAACCTGGGTCCCAAGGTCTCTTATCACACATTCGGCATTAAGTAGACTGCCGCCTATGTGGTAGTTAATGGGTACAGAGTTTTTACAAAGGGGATGACAATGCACTTTCTGGCACTGAGCTTGAGGCCATGGCTCTGACACCAGGCATCTGTCTCAGTGAGGCCCTTCTGCAGAATGTCCACATCATTTGGGGACTCGACTATGGCTCCTAGTTTGCAGTCATCTGCGAACTTTGTTAGCCAAAGGTCTTCTGTGTTAGCCTGTACTTCAGAGAAGTAGATACCAAACAGGAGAGGTCCCAGGACTGAACCCTGTGGTACTCCACTTGTCACTGGTTTGAAGTCAAATTTGGAGTATGCAACTTTTACAGTGTGGGTTCTGTCAGTGATCCAGATGGCAACCCATCTTGTGACGTAAGGATTTATACCTAGTTTAGTGAGTTTATCTATAATTCCAGAATGGGGGAATGGTGTTGAAAGCCTTGGCAAGGTCAAGATAGGCTGTGTGAACCACCTTACCCTCATCTACAGCTTTGGTGACTGCCTCAAAGAACTCGATCAGGTTCAGGAGGCATGATCTGCATTTCACAAACTCAAACTGGGTGGGGTCCAGAGTTTGGAGGTTACCAATGTCCTTGTTTATGAGTTCCATGATGATACGTTCCATGGACTTACAGACCAGGCTCATCAGGCTAATAGGGCGATAGTTCCCGGGATCAGTGGTGGCACCCTCTTTGTGGAGTGGGATAACTGTTGCTGTGCGGCATTCAGTGGGCACAAAGCCTGATGTGAGGCTATGATTGAACACGGTGCTTAGGTGGGGAGCCAGTTCTTTCTGAAGTTCATGTAAAATGCAGCCTGGGATGTTGTCCATTTTCATGGATGCTGTGTTTTTGGCTTTAGAGAATGCAGCTTTTACCTGCGTAGTTTTGATTACAGGGACTCTGCATTCTTCCTGTATAGATATGGGCCCTTTAGGGGGTGAGAGTGGGGTAAAGTTAACACTGAACCTATCTGCGAGGGTGTTGGCAACATCAGTTGGTGCTGTAATTTTTGTGCTGTTGTGCTGTAACTCAGAGCAGATCTGGTGTTGCCATTGAGATTCCTGATATAGCTCTAGAATGCTTTGTGGTTGTCTTTAGAATCAGTGGCGATTTTGTTTTCATAGCTAGCTTTGGATGATCTTATAAGGGATCCAGTGGCAGCTGGTGACTTCAAATCAAAGGAGGGCTGCAGGAGACAGCTGAATGAGTGGGGTCAATGGGAAGGGGTGCAGCCAACTAGAAAGGGGAGGAGCTATGCTCAAAACCACAAAAACTAAATATACTGCCCTGGGTGCTAAACCGTCATTATGAGAGTCGAATCAAGACAAAATGAAGTGTAGAAGAATAAAAATATTTCAATGCATTGGCTGCATGACAGCTTAATATCTAGATGGAAACAAAAAAGGTTGTGAGGCATGAAAAAATAAATTACTTTTTTTTAAATACATTAATGGAATGCCAGTCAAAATCAAGTATAAGAAAAATAAGCAGCACTCAACTCAAACCACTTCTTGCACTGCAGTTCTAATTATAATTTATATTCAGCTTTATTAAAGTACCAAGTAACATGCTGAAAGTAGAAATCTCTGATGCCCCCACTTGTAAAAATGTTCCTTATCCAAAAAAAGACCTGCTGCCTGACATCTACTTGTTTCATGGGGAAAACATGATCAAAGTAAAACATGAAAAGTAAACAAGAAATAAGCTCAAGATACATTGCTTAAAAGGATTACTGTACAGGTTATGGACCACACTAAAAGGATTACTGTACAGGTTATGGACCACACAATTGGCATTCTGTTTACGGGTAAAGCCTGCAGAGATGACTGGAAGTCTCCAAGTGTAATGAGACTCTTAAAATAATGTAATCCTGTCCTTTATTACAAATACTGGCATATGCATTTCAATACCCAAAGCTTATACATTATCTAGTTAAGTATTCTCTACATGGCAATAGAAAGGCTTTCAATGTTGGCAATTCTTTAACAGTATGCTTATTAAAGCTTACTTGCATCTTGCAATCTCAGCCACGCTTACCTAATGGTCATTAAAGTATTGCTACTTAAACACAGAGCAACAGGCACTTTGAGTAATAAGCATAAATCAACAGTACAAAAAATATGACAGAAACCAGACCATTCTATAAAAATCAAGGACAGATGAAAAGCCACTCTAGTACTTGTGTCTACCTTGGATGGGGGGATACTCTGCACATTTACACTGCATAACTACTCCTTGCCTTGCTTTGACACATCCAGAGTCACTGCATGGGGGAGTGGGGTGCAACAAGTATGTCACAGTTTGAAATGTCTCTGGCTGACTTGTGATGGCCCTGACACATTTGTCATACCTCTCAACCTCAGAGCAAGAAATCTGGACAAAGCCATACAAAGAAATGGGACAAAGGCCCAAAAATAAGGACAATTTTTAAAATATTGCTCTTATAAACTTAGAAAGCTAATAGAGGTCTTGCATTAGTATGAATTTTCTGAATGGTATGAAATCTGAAACTCAAATGTCTATCAATATTTTCTAACTTCAGTCTTTAATGATTTGTCACTAATTTGCCCAAAAAAAAAAACACAATTTTATGAAAAATGGACCAAAAATGTGATGTAAAAATATAAAATAGCAACACAATACAGCTGGGAACCTGTCAAAGAAGGGATACTTTAATATTAGTACTGCTAACTTGAGCAGCTGACAAAATAAAAGAATCTACATGCATTTCTGAAATAAAAGTAATCTAACTGATTATTACAGTTATTTCTTAATTATAAACCCTCCATGTTTTCTTCCAAAATTGCTATTTTGCGGAGGGATCATTAGGGGAAGAGTAACATTTTGAGCCAAAATCAGGGACAGTTGAGAGGTTTGGCTATGCCTAATTCTATAAAGCAATTTATTTGCATGTACCTCTCAACCTGTTAATGCAATAAATCTGGACAAGGCCAAATATACTGGGGGAACATATAAACAGTACTAAACATTGCTCTTGTATAAACTGAGACAGTTGATAGAACAGGTCTTACTTTAGCATGCATTTTTCTGAAGGTTATGAAGTCTGAAACTCAGTGTGTCATTATTTAGTGACTTAATTCCTAAATGATTTGCCAGAAAAACACAAATTTTATGAGGAACAAACCAAAAATAAGAAGCAAAAAATCTATTCATTCTTTGAAAATCTGGACAGTTGGGAGGTATGGTTCAGCTGGGGCTGCCTAAGTTTGCCGCCCTTCCCCCTCACAAAACCATGGTTGAATGGAGCCTCCCCCTGCAGCCATTCTAATGATCCATTACTTGGCTATTTCACTCCATTTACCATAAACACTAACGTGCATACTGACTTACTTCTATAATGATTTGAACTTCATTTGAAAGTTTTATTTTGCATTTTACAGCACAAACACTAAGACATCTGCTAAACAAACTTGGCATTAAAACTTCTCTGCCATTGAAACTTACATTCATTGAAACAACATTGAAACCCACATTCAAAGAAAATACATTTTACCCGTGGCAGATAAAGATTAATTCTGAGCTGTTTTCAAATGATAGGCCCCTTGCATATGAAACATACATGTGCTCTTTGATACACCTTCCTATTGCTTTGAACATTTTTCCAGTAAACAATGAAACAAAATGCATGCACCAATAACAAAACTGCCCAATTCAGAACATTTCCATCATAAAAGTCTACTCAAACTTCTATAGTCCACTATTATCAGTAAATATGCACAATTCTACAGTCCACCATTATCAGTAAATATGCACAATCTCTGAAGTAGTAAAAAAGTCATTTAAATAATTCCACATTAAATAAATCTGTAATGAAGAGGTTGCTGCTAGCAATCACCTTTATATTTCATGGTTTCATCAAAAAATAAAGTGTCTGATGCCCCTGAGGAATAAATTGCCTAAATTACATTAAAAATAAGCTAGTAATATTGCAATAGGAAATGGATGGCAAACTGATAACAGGCTCATAGTTAGTATCTTAACTTTCAGTATGGCAGCATTCACCCCTTATGGGAGTAGAACCAACAACCTTCTGCATCAAAAGCAAGTACACAACCTGTTGTGCTATTAACAATGCGAGCTGACTTAGCATAATCAGCACTAAACTTCTGTTCCTCTGCAGCTCTCAGCTCCTTGTAAAATCTACTCAATACTCAACTGCATCTCAACTTTGCAGCATAAGAAATCTGGAAAAAGCCAAATTTATTGGGGTGGGTCAAAAGGGCAAAAACCAGGGACACATTAAACATTGCTTGCATAATCTTGGAAAGCTGCTAGAATAAAATGCTGTGTTACCACCATACATTTTACTGCCAAGGTCCCTGTGCAAAAGAGTCAGAACAACATACCACTATGCCAAATCACCTGCTTTGTGAAAGAAAAATGCTGTGTTACCACCATACATTTTACTGCCAAGGTCCCTGTGCAAAACAGTCAGAGCGACATACCACTACGCCAAATCAGCTGCTTTGTGAAAGAGAGGAAGACTGAAACTTAAATGGCTATCATTTAATGAATTCAGTTCTCACCATAGCTGTCAACCTCTTAGTACAAAACACCTGGACAAACCCAGTAATGAGGGAATACAGCCCTCAAACATATTCAGTGAATTCAGTTCTTGCCATAGCTGTCAACCTTAGCACAAAAAACCTGGACAAAGCCAATAACAGGGTAATACAGTCCCAAAAATAAGGACAGATTTCAAATAGTCATCTTATAAACTTAGAAAATTGCTATAATAAAAGGTTGTTTTACTATATATTTATTGCTAGAATAAAAAGTTGTTTTACTATGCATTTTCAGAAGAATATGAAGTCTGAAATTCAAATGCCTGTCAATTTTACTTCTGACGGAATAAAAACAATTTTCAGCAGAGGCCCAGGGAGAAATACTGTAGACACATGTCTTTGTAAAATGGCAGGACACCAGAGCAAATCCACACAAACACAGGGATAAGATGCAGACTCCACACAGAAGGCACCCCAACCAAGAATCAAACCAGAAAACCTATAGCTGTGAGGCAACAATACTGCCACTGCACTATCAAATATATAAGGAATTAAACATTCAGAAACCTGAAGTCTGAAATTCAAATGCCTGTCAATTTTATTTAACATTTGTTAATCAGGACAGTCTGACTTGGAACAAAAAAAACAATTTTCAGCAGAGGCCCAGGAAGAAATAATGCAGACATGTCTTTGTAACATGGGAGGATACAAAAGCAAACCCACACAAACACAGGGAGAAGATACAGACCCCACAAAGATGGCACCACAGCCAAGAATCAAACCTGAGAACCTGCAGCTACGAGGCAACAATGCTACCACTGCACCATCAAATATCAAGCATTGCAACATTTACAAACCACAGATATTATGAGGAACAGATCAGATCAAATATGAGGCAAAAATCTGCAATTTTTTTACAAATGGTGGTGGGTAGGGAATTCACCTCTTTAACACCTGCATACAAGGTACAGGGTTCAAGCCTGAGGTATTCCCTACCACACCACCAAGAGTCTAACCACCAGTATATTGCACCTGGGGCATTTTCACACACACACACACACACACACCCCCCTGTAGCATAAATCCAAATCCCTAGTAGATCTTTCCCTGTAGCATACATCCAAATCCCTGTACGAAAACCCGCCCGCGCACATCCCCATCGTGAGATCTTCCCCCGACAAGACTGCAGCAAACTCCAATCCACACCAGACTCTGCCCGTCGCGAGATTGACGCCTGACGAGACTGCAGCAAATTCCAGACTGCTGACGTTGCAGTCCGACCCCGACGTGTTTTCCCAGTGAGTTCCAGGACAGTCTATGCAGTTTAAAACTGCATAGACTTCTGGGAGCTCCGTTCTTCATGTTTCCCAGTCAGGACTGCTGCTGAGACAATTTGCGCATGCTCCAGACTGTCTCATCAGCAGTCCGGACTAGCGCGCATGCACGAAAGTCCGCGATTTTTTACATTGTTTTTTTATTTTTATTTCTTTATTTTTCTTTTTTTTAAGTTGAGGGGGCTGCAGTCCGGCAGTCCAGTAGCACGGGCCGCCCCTGAAGGGATCTTAGCTTCTTACTGAGGCTGACCAGGGAGCTCCTCCACTCATGGGATTTTACTCTCTTTTGCAACAGTTTCTTCCTTCTGCTGTAGAGTTAGTTTATGGCAGGGGACCACCAGATTGGCTTCCTTTTTTGGAGGATAGCATCTTGGTTCTGGTCAGGATAACACAATCCTTGCACTCATGTAAGTGCTTATAGAGTGTATTTGTGTAGGATTCAGCAGTCATAACTGTATTGTCCATCTGCATGGGTGTCATGAAGTTCGCCACTTCTGTCTTAATAAGCATGAAGCTGGCTTTGGAGAAATTTTTTACCGTGGTTTCCTTAATGAGGGGTGGGGGTGGGATGTGGATATTTAGGTTGATTAGCTTATGGTCAGATCTGACCAACGAGAAGTTGACTTCAGGTGTGGAACACCAGTCACTCGTGCTGGTAATGACTAGGTCTAGGATATTGTTGCCCCTGGTGGGGGTGTGGATAAGTTGATCTAGGGCATTTGAATTTATGAATTCCAGAAAGCGTTGAGCGAAGGAGATGATACATGAGTAGTTTTCCCAGTTAATGGTGGGGTAGTTGAATTCGCCCATTATTAGGGTGTTTGGCTGAACCCAAATATTTTCCAGTATATCAAGAAAAGAGGAGTGGGAATCCTGGGGCATGGTGGGGGATCTGTAGCAAGCTACAATAGCAAAACATTGGACCTATGTATTTAATTTTTGTGATGTAGGAACTACCTTTGTTCATAATGCATTATGCTTTGCAAACTTGTCATATATACTTGGCACCCTAAGCTGAATAGAGTAACAGAAATATTTAATTTGCAGCAAAAGTATTAATTTCCTTTACCTCTTGGGCTCAGTATGGGAGAGACAATATTCCATGTGGAAAACTACAGGTAGGCTTTTCTCCTTGCATAAGACAAAACATCAAATAAGCTCATTTTCCTTTAGATTTGTCACTTGACAAGTGGAGAATCCATGCAATTAGTCAATCTTTATATGTCCGAAGGGCAATTACTATACTTCTGTACGGCATTTGCTGCTCTGTACAGCCAATATTTAGGTAGTCCTACTTGCAAGCAGAGTTGTATCTTACAGAATATGACTTCTGTGTTCCATTTCACTCTGGATTGTGGACTAGATGATAGGGGTCTTACTAGGGTTTTTAATGAGAACCATCTGAATGGCATAAGACTAGAATAATCATTTACCTCAGGCACTGCTTTACGTAGTACAAGCTTTGACAAAAATGACCTTGGAATCATCTTAGTCATTATTATAATACCTTAGTTGCAGTCCTGAATAGGTTTTCTTTATGCATTTGTAGTAAATCACAGAAAGTTTTTTCTGGAGGCAATTCATCATCTTTTTATCCCCTTCTGATGTACAGAATGGTCTCATTTCAGGCCCTGTTTTGTTCACTGAATTTATGTTTCCTTTCCAAAGGAGAGGTCTGTGTTACCACTGTTGCAGTGATGACAGTTGGTTTTACTATGAAAGATCAGTTCATGATTGATCAAAATCCACTGCTTAATCTCAACAGATCAAGAACACAGTTCCCCAAAACCCTGCCTGCAAATTAATAAATAAAAGCCCCCCTGCAGGACTAAGCGGAGGCAAGTCTCTTCATACAACCATGATTTTGACACACTGACTTCATGGTTGCAGAAAGTAGGCAAAAGAGAAACTCTCCCTGATAGTGCACAAAAGACTCGTAATATTGCTATACAGACTCCTCCAAGCTTCAAAACTATTAAAAATTATTCCTCTCTGTGAGACTGCCCTACATTAAATATACTCTGCTCCTTATTTTAGTATATTACTCTTTTATTCTTCTTCTCCTGTCTCTGATTATTTACAATAGTTTTCATTTATTTATTTATTCATTCATTCACTCATTCATTCATTTAGCTGTTACCCTCCAGATTATGACCACAATGTCAGTTCCCTTCTTTTACCTTTTTCTTTTTTTGCTATACTTTCTTATGCTACAGTACTAACAGACTATACTTTCTTATGCTACAGTACTATCAGACTATACTTTCTTATGCTACAGTACTAACAGACTATACTTTCATATGCTACAGTACTATCAGACTATACTTTCTTATGCTACAGTACTATATACTTTCATATGCTACAGTACTAACAGACTATACTTTCTTATGCTACAGTACTAACAGACTATACTTTCTTATGCTACAGTATTATCATACTATACTTTCGTATGCTGCAGTACTAACGGACTATAATATGCTACATTACTATCAGACTATACTTTCTTATGCTACAGTACTAACAGACTATACTTTCTTATGCTACAGTACTAACAGACTATACTTTCTTATGCTACAGTACTATGATTTACTTGTTTCTTACACTTGTCTGTCAGCAGCCCATTGTCTACAAATGACTCCTGGTATCTAAGCATCTTAACATTTCTTACGTACACATGCATGCGCTCAGCTGTTGTCTTCTAGTCTTTCTTCTCCTTTGACTTAATTTTTCCTCTAGCCCTTCAGCTCTTTACTCCATATTCCTTGCAAGTCTGAAATTCAGCAATTCTATTCTTTTTAGTAACCACATTCACTCTATCCTATAAACTTCAACCTAGTTATACTCTGATGTAATTTTGAGTGCTAATGTGATTCATGCAAGTACCAGAATCTGAGTTTATCACAGTGTTTGCCTTGTTGTATGAATTACCTTTTGAAATGCATGAATATTAAATTGAAATGTTACTATTTTATTCTGTTATAGCTATTCTACAATAGCATATGGAAGGAGTAGATTTATTTATCATTGGTTACCCTATCTTCTAGCAGTTCCACTTGAAAACATCGAAATTCTAAACCATCGAAATTCATATGGTTGAGACCATATCATCGAATGTTTAGAACATCGATGTTGTCAAGGGGAAGAAAACGGTAAGTAAAAAAGGGAAAAAGCTAGTGTTTCTGCAGGGCAGCAAGGTGCCCTGCACACTGTGTCTGTGAATGTGCCATCTCTCTGATGGCACTGCAGACAGAGTACGGGAAATCTTCCATTTAGCGCTTCTGCATATAGCGCTAAAACGAAGATTTCCCTTTACCCCACTGTAGTGCGATCTCAGAGTTGATATATTAAAGTTGGGAGGGTGTGTACGCCCCCCACATGTGGGTGCAGGGGGGTGAAGCTCCCCTTGCATAAAATAGTTTTTAGAGGTTTTTTCTTTTTATTTACGTTCCCTTTGAATCTTTGATGGTTTGAAACTCGATGTTCTGGTCTCGATGATCAGAAGTTTGATGTTTCAAGCTTTCAATGATTCAAAGTGGAACCCTTCTAGCAGATAACCTTATTGAAATTTGGTCATTTCAGTTCTTCATTAACTCCGATATTTATCTATTACATGTTAGTTCAAACATTTGCATTATAATTTAGTCTGAGTTATGGATTCATTTACGTTAATTATCCTAATAACCACCACAGATATGTGTGTGTGTGTGGGGTGTGTGTGTGTGTGTGTGTGTGTGTGTGTGTGTGTGTGTGTGTGTGTGTGTGTGTGTGTGTGTGTGTGTGTGTGCATGTGTGTGCATGCATTTCTAGATAGACTGATGGATAAATGGGGGAAAGAAATTCCAAGAAATTACAGTCTCAGAATTTCTAGCTACATTTTCCAGTTACACCTTGCTTTTCTTTACCATGACCTTGTACACTGTTTTTATAAAATGCTTAACTCAAAACTGCAGTCAGTAATTGTAGCTACTGCTGTATAAAATTCATGTGACAAATCTAAACAGAAATCTGGTTGCGGTCAACAAGGTCAGCTACCTCTGCTTTTTTATTTTTAACATTCACAGATCAAATCAAGGTTAAAATCTTATCTAATGGGCCTCAAGAAACAACCATGGAGAATATTTGGGATTTGCCTGAGCATTGTCATCTCCAACATATCCATAACTCTGGTCATATCTACCATCATGTACTGGAAAAGGGTGAAACGGTCCCGTGTTTGTCCACATGGCAGAGTTCGAAAAATTGTGAAGAGACCACAAAGAACCTAGTTTTGACTTTATATAATTCTTCCTAATGTAATCTTTAAAAACTGGTAGTTGGATGTATGATCCATTTTAATGTAAGGAATGCTCATGTCTGTGGTGGCTATTCCTGAAAAAAAAGTGCTGCAATATCTAATGAATAATAAATATGCAGCTTTATATTTATAACTGATTTGTAAAACTTTTCTTTACCAACAGTATATTCAGTAGCTGACAGAACAAATCTTGCTATAAGATTCAACCATGTAGTTACAGAGTTTTCCATATTTTTTTAGCTCCCTTCTTTTAATACAGAATGTTTTTGTACTGTTTGCTTGTTTGTTTGCTTAGCTGGTTGGTTGTTTTATTTGTTTGTTTTTACCTGGCTAGATGCCTGATTTAAGGACCCTTTTCGGTATTGAACTTATAAAAACAAAAAGGAAGAAAATAACCATTTAATATAGCAGGTACTCAATATACAAACAAGGAAACTTATTTGTGACTTTAAAGAATGCAGTTAGAATAAAGTAACGTGAGTAAGACTGCCTTTAGTGAGCTTACAAAACACTTTTGACCTTTGAAATGCAACTAGTAAATACAAAACGATACTTAGGCTGCAACATTAAAGGACGTCTAACAATCCAAGTAATAGCAAAGGAATACAAGTTAGACTTGAAACAACATACAGAAAATGATTGCAGCATATGTGAAGCTATTACACATGGAAGGCACAAATACTACATCAATAATAGTCATGGGGTAATGCATATTTAGGCATCTACAAAAAATATCCAATAATGAGAGAGATGCTCAATTTGCATATACAGAACAGTTACACTTCAGTAATACAACTGTTTTAATGACTGAATACATAACCATGCTCAGTGATTCAGCTACAATAATAATCAGTTGTAGGCAGTTTTGTACATATTTTAACAAGGATAACGTATTAAATTTTGACCTTTCTGTGGAATGTTTTTCCGGGTTGTTTTGGAAAACGTTTCAGCTGGTCAAAGTCTAAAGGCTGGTCTGCAGAGTTTTATTTTTTCATTGCTTTGAAGAAAGCAGAAGAAGCTTATTTGATGTATATTTGTTAAAAATGGCAGACAATAATGTTCACTGATTAATCTGGATATTAATCTGTTTAAATGAAAGTTTGTTCTAACTATCTTTGAGAGACAGTTAGTCCTTTGCAAGGTATGACAGTGATGTTTTGTGTTACTGGAGACATATTATCATAAGAGCTTTATTTTCTGCTGTTTGTAAAATGGTAATGTTGTAGGGGAGGAGGGGGCACTAAAGCTGTAGGAGGAAAGCTTTACTCCAATCTGTAATTGTTGCTTTTATGGGCGAGCAAGTAAATGTTTTATATGTTCACTTTAGGTGATAAAGAACTTGTTATTCTTATACATCTTTGCTGAATGACACTTTGCAGTGGGATTTCCTATGGGGTCTATTCTTGTTGTCAGTTAAGCTACAGTAGCTTCCTGGTGTGTCTGAAATAACATAATTTTTGTGAAGTTATGTTTAATGCATTTCCTGTAAGCCAGTTAGAGTGTGTAACAATTCATTCAGTACAGAAGGCTTGTGAGAACCAGTGATTATGGCACCATCAGTCTCTCAGTGGCACTTTAATTGAGGGAGATCCCATGGAAGATGATTATAAACAGGGAAAATAGAAAAGGCATTAAAACAGAGCCCTGATGGATACCTTTCCTGAGTGAACCATAGTGATACTATACAATATTATCTACTAAATGTTAATTTGTCCGGGGGAGACCACATCTTTAGCCTTTTTTAGTAAAATATGGTTAGCTTCTTAAAATGCACACTTTTTAAATCCAAGATGATGTCCCCTGTAAAAAGCTGCTAATCCATATTTGCATAAATTTGGATGTTAAGAGTATAAGTGGCCATTAGTTTACCATACCTAAAGCCATGCTGTCTACAGAAAATCTCACCTTTTTATAGGCATTCCAATAATTGCTTATTAATCAGGTATTCAAGACTTTTTGCTAAAAGGCCGATAGTGGCTATTGGGTAGTCATTGTTAGCAGAGTAAGGTAGAGATAATTTTGGAAGAAGAATTCCCAGCATGTATTTAAAAGCAGAGGAGTGGTGTTAGTCTGAAACTGTGTTTAAGGGAATGACGTGGTGTGGCACTTCCTATTTATAATATTTTTGAATTGGGCTTTAGTCTAGGAAGTAATTTAAGTTTGAATTAGGAATGAGATTTTATAGAGGTGAACAAGGGGTAGCTGGAGATGAACTGTTGAAAAGATTCTTTAATAATTTCTTAAGAAAGTGAAGGGGATTAGAAATACTGTCCTTTAACTGATTTAAACTGTAGTTATTAAGCCCTATTTGTATATCCAATTTAAGTAAAATGTTTAGATAATGTTTTTACCACATTCTATAATTTCTGCATGGTTTACATTCATTTACCTGAATCGTACTTGGTCGAGTGATCTCATAATCTCAATGCTTCAATGAAGACTTGAAATGCTGAATTCCAGTATGCCCAAAATGAATCCTGAATTCGAAACTCCCTACTGCTCTGGACCTAGTAACAAGTGTTAGCATGGATTGAGAAGGGGGAAGATTTGTCAGTTAGGTATTGGTATTCGGCATTTTCAACGTTCGTATTTCAGACTATGTACAAAGTTGATCCCACCAAGTGCAATATTGGTAAATGAATGTAAACCTTTCTGAGTTTGTCTAAGGTGTGCTTCTTTGATTATTTCTTATATAGTCAGTTTTAAATTATTAATCTTTGTTGTTGTAGTTTTTTTAACTATTGTATATTTTGTTTTTTTTAATTGGGTTACATTTCTAGTGATAGCAAGCTATTTAATTTTATTCGCTGTTTCAGTTCCGGGGACAGTCAGAGAGTGTTATAATGTTTTGCTCTTATTCTAGTGAAAGGGAATATTCTGTCTTATATAGGAAAAAATATACTGTACAGAATACAAAGGAAAGAAGTTGCATTATTGCATTTAAATACTTGAAACCAGTCTGATATGGTTAGCTTAGATTGAATTATTAATTATTTTGTTTTTGGAAAGGAATGTGAATATGTAATGGAATATGCCATTTTGGCTAGATAATTAATTCATTACAAGAGGTATTCCTGTTTATATTTATTATTTATAATATTGTCATCTTGCATTATTAAGTGTCCTGTGCCTAAAATCTGTTTTAATTTTCTTTTACTTTTGTAATTTTATTTAAAAGTTTGCATTAAATCAAGATCACAAACTAATTTACAATCAACATCAAACTGAAAAAGAAAAAAACTTACAAATTCTATAACAATGTATATTGATCCAAACCAATGAAATGGAGTTATTGTATGAATAATCATCTGTATTTGTCCTTTTACATGTGAAGTGATTATAAATGAAAACCATGGATTATACTTGACTATGAAAGTAAACATAATTTTCATTTATACTTTACTTTTGCAATGTTATAGATATAAGTATAGATACTATCCTACCTATCTAATATTATAAAGTATCAGTGAAAATGTTAAATAGGATGATCTAAAGCTAGTAATGGAGTAACCATTAGAATAAGTTTAGGCATGTTAAAATAGGGTAGGTTAAGCTCACCCAGATGGTATGGGGGTAGTTAAGCTCACCCAGATGGTAAGGGGATAGTTAGGCTCACCCAGATGGTAAGGGAGTATACAGCAGTTTGATCAGCAGCAGTGACTTATACATTGTGCTCACAAGGCCTGCATCTCCTAAAGAGGGAGCATGAGTCAGATTAGAAATAATAAATTGAGGGATCAATTTTATATGGGTATTATACTATCTAAAAGGTGTCTGCAGGAGGCTCATTTTGAAAGAAAAATTATTTTGGTGCCTCATACTTTGGCAATTTATAATTCATCTTTATAAATTCCACGAGGTATTTGCCAACATTCAGTAATAAGTGGGGGAATAGGGGTCTTCCAATGTCAAGTTATTGCTTTCTTGTTGTTAATAGCTTAATTCCATAGAGCATTTAATAGGTTCATAGGTGTGTACTAGGCTAATGGCCCTGGGGCCTTTACAAGCCTAGCCATAGGATTACCCTGGCATAGTGCCACCCGACCTTAGTTCTCAGTGCCTCTGTCGAGTAGATCCACTGGTGTTATCCCCAGGGTGAATTTTCTGTTTCTCATCCACTCATCAAGATTTCTCTTGAAGAAGGTCAACGAGGTGCTCTGCTTGACATGTATGGGAAGTCTGTTCCATAGCATGGGCAGTCTCTGGGTTATGAACCTGTCCCTCCAGCATGTTCTGGTAATTGTGGCAATTAGGTTGAGGTCTCTGGAGCATTTGGTGGGGAGGGATTGGGATTTCTTTAGATGTAGCATTTCTAGCAGAGCTGGGTCAGACATGGCTTTGTAAGTCAAGCAGAGATCGCCTCTAAGTAGGTGATATGAGACAGAGAATAGTTGGAGTTTTTTGAGTCTGTCCATATAGGACAAGTGTTTAAGGCCTAGGATCCTCTTTGTGAGGTACTTTTGTGGCCTCTCCAGTTGTTGCAGGTGTCTAGTAAGGTACATGCCAAATGGAGCATTGTACTCAATGATTGTCCTAATGAGGGGAGGAGTAGAGGGAGACAATGACCTCTTTCTTCCTGGATGCAAAACCCTTAGTAATGAGATTTGCCACATAGAAGGACTTTCTGACCACAGTGGCATTGTGGTGATCAAAAGAGAGGTTGCTGTCCACCTGTGTTCCCAGATCTCTTATAATGTCTTCTGTGTTCAGTGGACTACCATCAATGTGGTAATTCATGGGAACCAGGTTTTTCCCAAAGGGGATGACGACACATTTTTTGGCATTGAGCTTAAGGCTGTTGTTCTGACACCAGTTGTTGGTCACAGTGAGGCCATTCTGTAGGATGTCAACATCACTTAGGGAGTTAATAATAGCTCCCAACTTGCAATCATCTGCGAACTTTGTCAGCCAAAGTCCCTTCATGTTGGCCTGGACTTCAGAGAAGTAGATACCAAACAGGAGAGGACCCAGGACCGAACCCTGTGGGACTCCACTCATGACTAATTGGCAGTCTGACTTGGAGTCAGCTGCTTTCACACTGTGGGTTCTATCTATGAGCCAGTTTGCAACCCACCTAGTGATACAGGGGTTGATGCCAAGCTTAGTGAGTTTTTCTATGATTCCTGAGTGAGAAATGGTATCAAAAGTCTTTGCCAGATCAAGGTAGAATGTATGAACCACCTTGCCTTCATCCACAGCTCTGGTGACTGACTCAAAGAAGTCGACCAAGTTGAGCAGGTATGATCTACCCTTCACAAAACCAAACTGTGTTTGATCCAGAGTTTGGAGATTCCCTATATCCTTGTTTATTAGGTCCTTGATGATGCATTCCATAGCTTTGCATATCAGACTCATCAGGCTAATGGAGGTGATAGTTCCCAGGGTCTGTAGTCACTCCTCCTTTGTGGAGAGGGATAACTGTAGCAGTGCACCATTCAGCAGGGATAAAGCCTGAGGTGAGGCTGTGACTGAACAGAGCACACAGGTGAGGTGCCAGTGCACTCTGTAGTTAATGTAGAACACAACCAGATATATTGTCAGATCTCATAGAAGGTGTATTACTGGCCTTGGACAGTGCTGTTTTAACCTGTGCAGCAGTAATACTGGGTGCCTGGCAATCTACTGGTATTGTGATTGGTCCTTTGGGGGGGGGGGGGTAAAGTTGGCACTGAATCTGTCAGCCAGTATACTGGCAATATCTGTTGGCTTGGTATAGGAAGTACCATTGTGCAGTAGCTCAGAGCAAATCTGGGTATTGCCATGGAGATTCTTTACATAACTATAGAAGGCCTTGTGGTTGTCTTTACTATCTGCTGCAATTCTGTTTTCATTCCTAGCTTTAGAGGATTTGATGAGGGATCTCAACATTTTGTTGAGGCAGATAAGGGAGTTTTTCCAGTCTTGGGACTTCACCTTATCCACCCCAGTTTCCTCCTTCTGTTGTAGAGTTTGTTTATGGCAGGGGACCACCAGATTGGCTTCCTTTTTTTTGGAGGAGAGTGTCTTGGTTCTGTTGGGTATGGTGAGAGCCATGCATTTGTGTAGGTGTTTGTACAGTGCATTGGTGTATGATTCTGCAGTCACGCAACTATTCTCCATTTGTATGGGTGCTGTGAAGTTAGCCACCTCTGATTTTGGGATCCCAAAGTTAGCTTTGAAGAAGTTTTTTATGGTGGTTACCTTTGCTGGGAGGGTGGGAGGGATGTGGATTTAGTTTGTGGTCGGATCTAACCAGGGAGGAGCTGACTATTGGTGTAGAGCAATGGTCGCCCATGTTAGTAATGACCAGGTGAAGGATGTTGCTACCTCTAGTGGGGGTATGAACAAGTTGGTCCAGGGCATTGGAATTAATGAACTCCAGGAAACGTTGGGCAAGTGTATTGGTGCATGAGTAGTTTACCCAGTTAATGAAGGGGTAGTTGAAGTCACCTAACAAGAGAGTGTTAGGTTGGGCCCTAATATTCTCCAGGGTGCTTAGGAACATGGAGTACCAGTCTTAGGACATGGTTGGGGACCTATAGCAGGCTATGACCTAAATCACTGTCTTACCCAATGTTAGCTGCACCTGAAGTATCTCTGATGCATTATGTTGGGCTACCAGTCTGGAGGTATGTGCATCCTTTATGAATACGGTGACACCACCACCTTTGGAGCTTCGGTCTAAGTTATGCGGCCGAAAGGTGTGGAATGAGTTATAGGCTGGTAGTGCAGGGGTGTGTTCTGCTGCCTTGAACCTGGTCTCTGTTGCAGCACAAATATCAATGTTCTCCATTTTAACGAGTGCCTCAGACGAGTGCATTTTGAGATTTAGACTTCTAGCGTAGAGCAACATGACCCTCAGATTGCATTTGTTTGTAGCTGTTACAGTGGTAATTTGGTCTTTGGAACACCGCCTAAAAAAGGCACTATGGGGGTGGCAAGAGCCTTAGCCAGTATCTGGAAGCCCAGGGGTGACAGATGCAGGCCATCTCTGTCAAAACATCGAGGTCTGTCAGTCATGTCATCCCAGACAGACAGATACTGGATCCCTTTATAATAACACCAGAAACTTAGGCAATTGTTGAAATCAATCATTTTCTGCTTGTAATGTGGTATCATTCTGGGTGATGGTAGGAGGCTGCTCAGGGCTAGGGTTTTACCCGCCTGGAATATATAATCCAAGAGCTCCTCCATGTCTCTTTTCATGTAGTCCAGGGAGGTACATCTCAGGACATTCACACCCACATGAACAATGACAGAGTCATATTTGTACCTGTTGTTGAGTGACCTGAGTGCATGTGTTATGTGTTGGATCCTGGCATCTGACAGGCAGCTGACTGTTACTTTCTTCTTATTCAACCAAGTGAATGGGACATCAGTGTGCCTCACTATTAAGTCACCTATGACTAGTGTGTTGGGCATGCTGTTTTGACTTAGGGGCTTTTGTTGAGTGGCACACTGTTTAGGAGATTTATGTGTCTCGTGATTAGTGTTGTGCTATGGTGGTCGAGTGCATTTCTGCCTTGGAGGGCTCTGCTGCTTGGGTAGATTTTTAGTGAGAGCCTCTGCGAAGGTGGGTGTGTGGTTTGTGTTTTTATGTGAAGGCAGTGCTGATGTGTGTTCCGGAGGGCTATGTGTTCCATGTAGTGTGGTGCAAGTGTTGACCTTCTCCTCTTGACTAGCTATTCCGGTCTTAGCTGGTGAGTGCGTGGCTTCCAATTTGGATATATAAGTGCATCTCTCACAAGTCTGAGTGTTGGAAGGTAAGAGGAGAGGGTTGTTGGTGTACATGAGGCAGTTGATACATTGCCTCAGGATGCCCAAGTTCATCAGGTTAATAGCAGAAGCACAGAGAACTGACCTTTAGACATGCCTGGCAGGGTGGACATTGATAATAAGTACTAGATTTGTTTCCTTGAGGAACGTTTAGTGCTGGTAGCACTTTTGTGCTACAATAATTGCTACAAGAAGTCTGGTAAAATGCTAGACTAATAAGCTAGTATAAGTGCAGGAGAGGAGAGAACTAGTAGATCTAAGGGAAAAACTGAAGAGCAGACTCTGGCACCACTCAAAAGCTTGCAAACAGTCCTGGATACAGAAAGTCTGTATCTGAACTAGTCTAGTTACAGGAAAGGTGGGAAACAAGAGCAAAAGTGGACTTTTAAACCAGAAAGTTGAGGGAGATGGAAAAACTGCCCAAACGGCCAATAAACTAAAATATCTGGGCCATGAACCACTCCTGTTGTGGTAGATAGGCTACCTAGTGCTTACCACTCCCACTAATAAGCTAGAAGGCTTCTCTCCAACACAGAAAGGCTTGGGGGGCTCAGGAACTTACAAACAGTCCTGGATACAGTAAATCTGTAGCTAGACAATAGTTACAGGAAAGGGGGGAAGCAAGTGCATATGCGGACTTTTAAATCAGAAAGTTGAGAGAGATGGAAAAACTGCCCAAACAGCCAATAACTACAATTTCTGGGCCATAAACCATTCCTTATGTGGTAAATAGATTACCTAGTGCTTACCACTTCCACTGATAATCTAGAAGGTTTCTCTCTAGCACAGAAAGGCTTGGGGGCTCAGGAGCTTACAAACAGTCCTGAATACAGCAAATCTGTATCTGGACTAGACTCATTGCAGGAAAGGGAGGAAACAAGCTTAGAATTTTTTTTTAGTAAAGGGGAAAAGGAAAAAGCTGGAACAGAAGTTAATTCAAGGTTAAGAATCTAAGTGGGTTGGCCTTCACAAATGTTTTCTCTCTGTCAGGTAGAATGAACTTATGACACTAGACTGGGAGGAGTATCCCAGATCAAATATATAGTATGGACGGGCAACTGCAAAGCCACCAAGTATAAGAACAAGACAGCAATAGGGAGGGGGGTAGGAAACTATTACAGCTACTAGCTGCAGCCACTAAATGAAAGTTTTAAACAGATAAATGAGCAAGGAGACTCTAGAGAATGCTTTTAACTGCAAACAAATCAGAAAAAATCAAAAATGCACCAAAAAGCATGGATAGAGCACTCACAAACAGAAAATACAACTCTCAGTATGAAAAAAGCAGTTTACATTTATGTAATTCAGTACATATGCAGCTAAAGTAATGAAACAGTATCTAGCAATGAAAAATACAGTTAAAACAGTATAAAACAGCACATAAATACAGTGAAACAGTAAAAAATCATTTGTAACAGTGCAAAATGTAGTAGATTAACTGTGTAGCACAATTATAAGCATTACAGAAGTGCAATTTAATGAAATAAGTGTAAGAAATAATTTATCCTGCTCTTGGAATCTTAAGGAATTTCTGTTTAGTCTCAGTAATGAATCTAATCCACAGCCTGATAAGTACAAGCACAGCCTTTTACAGACACAGGGTTTATATACCAGGCAGGATGGAAGAATCAAGAAGATCGAATTACTACTCAGTCCTACTAGCCCCTGCTATTATCCAATCACTCATATGTTCATAGGTCCATAGGTAGGTACTAGGCTATCTGCCCGAAGGCATTTATAAGCTTAGCCGGAATGTGTTGGCTTTCACTGCCCCTTTAGATTAGTCCCCTGTGCCTCTGTCCAGCAGAGCCATTGCAGTGATCCCTGGGGTAAACTTTCTGTTTCCCATACACTTGTCAAGGGTTAGCGAGGAGCTCTGCCTAATGTAGATTGGAATATTGTTCCAGAGCATTGGAAGTCTCTGGGACAGGAATCTATCCCTCCAGCACATCTTATTTATTGTTGTGGTGAGGTTTAGATCTCTGGAGCATGTGGCTCGAGGGGATATGGTTTTCTTTAGGTAGAGCATGTCCATCAATTCTGGGTTGGACATGGCCTTGTATGTCAGGCAGAGATCACCAGAATACATATATTTTTAAACACGATACTAGTAATTTCAACAGTATAGTTAGGTTGAGTATTTAGGACTATGCATTACTTAGGGGAAATGTTTTACATGTATTATGTCCACTTAGTTAGAGGTGTCTATTCAGTAAAAAAGTATATCTTTATATACACACACATGCATTTTTTATTTTTCATTTGTCGGTAGGAAAACTTTTTAAACTTGTGTATTCTTGTATACCATTGCAAACATATACAATACACATTTTTACATAATACTTTTTAACAGCATTTAAACTTGTATAGCAATGTATTGCTTTAAGATGAGCAGCAAATGTAATTAGATGCAATTAGTGTATTGATTGCTTGTAATATATAAGAGGAAAGGTTATGGAGGATTTTTTAGTTCTGAAGAAGCTTTGTTATTGTAACAAGGAGAAAGCGCGCTCAACTGAAATTTGTGCTGTCTGTTTTTATGGTTATTGAAATCGACGGTGGAGTTACTTGTCTTTGAAATAAATTTGGAATACATTTCGTGAAGGTTCCTGGTTTCTGCCTTGATCTGTTTTTGTTCATGGTTTGGTGTTTCAATTTTTGGATTTCTTTGGTTTTGTTGTGGCCATGGCAGAGCGAGTGGAACCGGAGGTATTTGTGGACACACCAGTGATCTTGAAGGACCTTATGGGGGATGACAGCACGCCTGTAACAAGAAAAGAATTTCAACAGGTAATTGTGCTGTTAACCCAGGTCTTAGACAATACTTCTAATTTGTCGCTTAAACAAAGCGACTTACCTGGGAACCAGAACATGTTGAAAGAGCAGTACGGAGACGGAAACGGGTCGGCGTGTTACAGCGTGGAAGGGTTACCACAGCGAGAGAGAAATGGCAGCTCTGAGGTTAACAAACAGCAGAAAATGGCTAAAATGGACAATAGAGTTCATTTAACACCTGAAATCAGGTGTAATGTAAAGGACAATCGAGGTACAGTTAATTTTAACTTTAACTCATGGAGTAACAAACGTTTTAACTTTAATGAATGTACATTCAACCAGGACTATGAACCATTTGATGAAACTTTTAAATTGTTTAAAGATAAATTGTATATTTTAAAATCTAATCAATTGGAAATTGATTATTTGAAGGAATGCATTACTACTGAAAAATACCTAAAGGATGGAGAATAACAAAATATCCAAATAATGGGAAGTTTAATTCGATGTTGTATAAGCAATTGACTGAACTGTTTAACAAGACAGGTATTGAAATGTTAAAACACATGGTTAGCGACTATGAGACACAGAATGAAAGGCTTATTGCTGAAACTAATGAATTGCACACTAGATTATTTGAAGTTAACAAAGAAAGTTTTGATACTAGAAAATATGACAATTTATTTAAAGAAATTGATCATTTCTGTGACAAAGTTATTAATAGAAAGATAAAGAAATTGGACAGGGACCTGCATGAGTACAACAATGGCAGGGCATACCCAATTTTTAATAATTTCAACAAATTTAATGAATCCAGGTTGCAGGTTACAGGAAACATGAATAATGAACATCAGAGAAGTGGGGGTGACAACCATACAACACACGAATCCCCTTTAGAACAGGAAGGGGTGAGGAGGAGCGAGAGGATAGCCGAAAAAATAAGGAAACATTCATACCAGAATCCCCTGCCACCCAGGGAAAGAGGGGGGAGATTTCAGGGGAGGACACATGTATATTGACAAATGAGTTAAGTATTTTGTCCGATTCTGGTAGTAGTATTAATGATGCCCTTGAATCTAACACATCTTGTATATGTCGGAAGGATAATTTCACTATATATAATTTTACTGACAACACTATAGATGACGTTTATTTTAATTTATTTACAAAGGGTTTTCATTTTGTGCCCACCAAATTTGGGTCCAAGGTCAACACATTGATTGACATTAAACTATTTATAAGGCAGTTGAATTTGAATGTTTATTTCAAAGGAAAAAACAACATGAATGAGAGGTTACACAGAAAAAGTACATTCAACCCCCCCGTTAACCCTGTGTTGAAAGTCTTTGAAGAAATGGTTGAAAGAGATGTGAGACAAATTTATTCTCACAATGACTACAACAATAAAAATAATAACTGGACAGAAGCGGAAGAATTATTATTAAGAAAATTAAGAGAAGAAAAAATTAGAGTGATGAAACCAGCTAAAGGGGGAGGGGTAGTTTTGATGTACCAGGAATTGTATGAAAACTACATACACAATATTGTACAGGACTCTGATCATTATATGATAGTATCCCGTAATGAAATAAACATTGCGTACTCTAAGATTAACTATTATTTAATGGATCATCTGCTTCAAGGTAGCATAGATGAAAAATTGTATAATTTTTTACATGTAGAAAATCCACGGCTTCCTGTTATATTTGGGATACCCAAAGTGCATAAGGGGTTAGAACCACTCAAATTCAGACCCATTGTAGCTGGAGGGGGGAGTATCATTGAACCCCTGGCTATTTTTGTGGATACAAAATTGAAACATTTTATTAACTCGGTTCCACACATCAGTAGGGATTTGTGGGAATTTTTGAGAAATATTCCAACAGAGAAAGTTGACACTGAGTTATACTTTGTCACCATAGATGTGGTGGAATTATTTCCGAGTATGCCTCACAGGATCGGGCTGGAATGGTTTTGTGATATTCTAAGTATGGAATCTGGATTAAATGGTAATCTGGTTAATTTAATTATAGATTTCACAGAGACAGTACTGACGAACAATTTTGTGTATTTTAATGGTGACCATTTTCAACAAAAGAAAGGAGTTGCGATGGGGGCAGCATGTGCCCCCATTTATGCAAACTGTGTGTTATACTTTGGGAGAAAAATATTTTTAATACACCATGGAAGCAATATATTTTATTCTACACCCGTTTTTTGGATGACATTTGCATTTTTTGGAAAGGGTCTAAGTTAACATTCCTTCAATTTTATGAATATATTAATTCTTGTACTGAATTTTTGAGATTTACCTACACCTTCGATGAAACAAGTATTAATTATTTAGATGTAACTTTATACAAGGACTCACATAATTTTTTACATTCAAAATTATTTAGAAAATCCACCTTTTCTAACACATATTTACATTTTCAAAGTGGACACCCGTTTTTTCAGAAAAAGGGTATAGTAAAGGGACAGTTGATAAGGGCATCAAGGATGACGAGTGAAGAGGGGATGTTTTTGGAGGAGGTCAAATTTATAAAGAAACTTTTCTGGAAAGGACTACCCGGATTCATTAATACAGACTTTAATTGAGGAAGTGACAGTTGGGAGAAAAAACAAATATTTTCCATTATTAGGACAGAAAGATGACACGATGGTTAATAAGAAGGAAAGAGAAAAGGAAAATTATAGCCAAGCTATGGTACACACTTTTTCGGACACTCCCAATATTGTGGAAAAAATTATTAATAAATATTGGCCAATTTTGAAAATGAACAACGACATTAGTAATTATATCCCTAATCACCCCACCTTCATTAGAAAAAGAGGAAAGAATTTAAAAGATTTATTAGAGACAAATGAACTAAACAAGTCACGGAATTCTAACAGTAAGAAAGGTACATACAAATGTGGGTCCTGCGGACAATGTGAACACATTTTAGATAGACAGGAGATTAATATTACATCTAGGAAATACAAGTTGGTTCCATCCAGACACTACAATTGTGGTACAAAAGGTATTGTATATATTGGAACATGTACGACTTATAATAGTTTTATATAGGAAATCTACACGCACTAAGAAAAAGAATCTATGAACACTCATATGAAATAAAAAGGGAAGGAGTCTAATGCGTTCTACAAACATTCATTGACATGCAAAAATATGAATATTAAATTTGCGGTCATTGAGCAGGTAGTGATGGATCCTAGGGGGGGCAACTGGGAATCAAGGGTTGAATATAGGGAACTTTTGTGGCAACTAAAATTGGATGCCAGTAGACCCCCCGGATTGAATGACAGCATTAGCATACAGAGTGTGTTGAGATTAAGACAGGCTAAATTATAAACATTTATAAATAATTTAAATATGTCCCTTGATGTATTTTCATTTATATTTTATGTGAGTTAGATATTTATTTGGCTGTTTTTTTGCCTGCCCTGATTTCAATTTTTACTGTGCAGAATACATATATTTTTAAACACGATACTAGTAATTTCAACAGTATAGTTAGGTTGAGTATTTAGGACTATGCATTACTTAGGGGAAATGTTTTACATGTATTATGTCCACTTAGAGGTGTCTATTCAGTAAAAAAGTATATCTTTATATACACACACATGCATTTTTTATTTTTCATTTGTCGGTAGGAAAACTTTTTAAACTTGTGTATTCTTGCATACCATTGCAAACATATACAATACACATTTTTACACGCAATACTTTTTTAACAGCATTTAAACTTGTATAGCAATGTATTGCTTTAAAATGAGCAGCAAATGTAATTAGATGCAATTAGTGTATTGATTGCTTGTAATATATAAGAGGAAAGGTTATGAAGGATTTTTTAGTTCTGAAGAAGCTTTGTTATTGTAACAAGGAGAAAGCGCGCTCAACTGAAATTTGTGCTGTCTGTTTTTATGGTTATTGAAATCGACGGTGGAGTTACTTGTCTTTGAAATAAATTTGGAATACATTTCGTGAAGGTTCCTGGTTTCTGCCTTGATCTGTTTTTGTTCGTGGTTTGGTGTTTCAATTTCTGGACCACTCAAAAGCTTGCAAACAGACCTAGATACAGAAAGTCTGTATCTGGACTAGTCCAGTTACAGGAAAGGTGGGAAACAAGAACAAAAGTGGGCTTTTAAACCGGAAAGTTGAGGGAGATGGAAAAACTGCCCAAACGGCCAATAAACTAAAATTTCTGGGCCATGAACCACTCCTGTTGTGGTAGATAGGCTACCTAGTGCTTACCACTCCCACTGATAAGCTAGAAGGCTTCTCTCCAACACAGAAAGGCTTGGGGGGCTCAGGAACTTACAAACAGTCCTGGATACAGTAAATCTGTAGCTAGACAATAGTTACAGGAAAGGGGAGAAGCAAGTGCAAATGCGGACTTTTAAATCAGAAAGTTGAGAGAGATGGAAAAACTGCCCAAACAGCCAATAACTACAATTTCTGGGCCAGAAACCATTCCTTATGTGGTAAATAGATTACCTAGTGCTTACCACTTCCACTGATAATCTAGAAGGTTTCTCTCTAGCACAGAAAGGCTTGGGGGCTCAGGAGCTTGCAAACAGTCCTGAATACAGCAAATCTGTATCTGGACTAGACTCGTTACATGAAAGGGAGGAAACAAGCTTAGAATTTTTTTTTAGTAAAGGGGAAAAGGAAAAAGCTGGAACAGAAGTTAATTCAAGGTTAAGAATCTAAGTGGGTTGGCCTTCACAAATGTTCTCTCTCTGTCAGGTAGAATGAACTTATGACACTAGACTGGGAGGAGTATCCCAGATCAAATATATAGTATGGACGGGCAACTGCAAAGCCGCCAAGTATAAGAACAAGACAGCAATAGGGAGGGGGGTAGGAAACTATTACAGCTACTAGCTGCAGCCACTAAATGAAAGTTTTAAACAGATAAATGAGCAAGGAGACTCTAGAGAATGCTTTTAACTGCAAACAAATCAGAAAAAATCAAAAATGCACCAAAAAGCATGGATAGAGCACTCACAAACAGAAAATACAACTCTCAGTATGAAAAAAGCAGTTTACAGTTATGTAATTCAGTACATATGCAGCTAAAGTAATGAAACAGTATCTAGCAATGAAAAATACAGTTAAAACAGTATAAAACAGCACATAAATACAGTGAAACAGTAAAAAATCATTTATAACAGTGCAAAATGTAGTAGATTAACTGTGTAGCACAATTATAAGCATTACAGAAGTGCAATTTAATGAAATAAGTGTAAGAAATAATTTATCCTGCTCTTGGAATCTTAAGGAATTTCTGTTTAGTCTCAGTAATGAATCTAATCCACAGCCTGATAAGTACAAGCACAGCCTTTTACAGACACAGGGTTTATATACCAGGCAGGATGGAAGAATCAAGAAGATCGAATTACTCCTCAGTCCTACTAGCCCCTGCTATTATCCAATCACTCATAGGTTCATAGGTCCATAGGTAGATACTAGGCTATCTGCCCGAAGGCATTTATAAGCTTAGCCGGAATGTGTTGACTTTCACTGCCCCTTTAGATTAGTCCCCTGTGCCTCTGTCCAGCAGAGCCATTGCAGTGATCCCTGGGGTAAACTTTCTGTTTCCCATACACTTGTCAAGGGTTAGCGAGGAGCTCTGCCTAATGTAGATTGGAATATTGTTCCAGAGCATTGGAAGTCTCTGGGACAGGAATCTATCCCTCCAGCACATCTTATTTATTGTTGTGGTGAGGTTTAGATCTCTGGAGCATGTGGCTTGAGGGGATATGGTTTTCTTTAGGTAGAGCATGTCCATCAATTCTGGGTTGGACATGGCCTTGTATGTCAGGCAGAGATCACCTCTGAGTAGGTAGTATGCAACTGAGTACAGCTGGAGTTTCTTCAGTCGAGCTGCATAGGGCATCTGCTTGAGGCCAGTGATCCTCTTGGTGAGGTACCTCTGTGGTCTTTCCATTTGTTGCAGGTGTCTTGTAAGGTACATCCCAAATGGGGCATTGTACTCTATGATGGGTCTGATGAGTGATGCGTAGAGGGGCCCAATGACCTCTTTCGATCTGGATACAAACCCTTTTGTGATTAGGTGGGCCACATAGAAGGATTTTCTAACCACTTTGGCAATGTGATTATCAAAGGAGAGGTTACTATCTACTTGGGTCCTCAGATCCCTTATTACATCTTCCATATTTAGGGGGCTACCACCTATGTGGTAGTTTGTGGGTACTTTGTTTTTTCCAAAGGGGATGACTATGCACTTTTTGGCATTTAGCTTGAGGCCTCGGTTTTGACGCCAGCTATCTGTCTCAGTGAGACCCTTTTAGAGGATGTCTGTGTCAGCCAGAGAGTCAGTTATAGCTCCTAGTTTGCAGTCTGTGAACTTGGTCAGCCATAGTCCTCCTGTGCTTGCCAGTTCCTCTGAGAAGTATATGCTGAATAGGAGGGGTCCTAGGACTGAGCCCTGGGGGACACCACTTGTAACCAGTTTAGAGTTAGACCTACCTCCCGCAACTCTTACCATGTGGGTTCTGTCCATGAGCCAGTTGGCAACCCATTTCGTGACGTAGGAGTTTATGTTCAGGCTGGTGAGCTTGTCTATAATACCTGAGTGGGGAATGGTGTTGAAGACCTTTGCAAGGTCTAGGTAGGCTGTGTGGACCACCTTTCCCTCATCTATAGCCTTGTTAACAGTCTCAAAGAAGTCCACCAGGTTTAGGAGGCATGATCTGCCCTTAACGAAGCCGAACTGTGTAGGGTCCAGTGTTTGGAGGTTCCCAATGTCTCTGTTAATGAGATCCATGAGGATGCACTCCATAGCTTTGCAGACCAAGCTAGTCAGACTTATAGGGCGATAGTTCCCGGAGTTCGTTGTGGCTCCACCTTTGTGGAGTGCAATAGAAATTGCTGTGTGCCACTCTGTGGGCACATAGTCTGTGGAGAGGCTGAGTTTAAACAGTGTGTTTAGGTGAGGTGTTAGTTCATCTTTGAGCTCATGTAGGACGCAGCCTGGGACACTGTCCGATCCCATTGATGCTGTGTTTTTGGCTTTGGAGAGGGCTGTTTTAACCTGAGTTTCTGTGATTTCAGGGGCACTATATTCTTCTGGTATAGTTATGGGCCCTTTTGGGGGTGAGAGGGGGTGAAGTTTGCACTGAACCTGTCTACCAGGATGTTGGCTATATCGGTCAGTTCAGTGTATTTTATGCCATTCTGCACTAACTCTGAGCAGATCTGAGAATTGCCACTTAGATTCCTGACATAGCTAAAGAATACTTTGTGGTTATCTTTGGAGTCTATGGAAAATTTTCTTTCGAAGCTAGCTTTGGATGATTTTATGAGGGAATGTAGTTTCTTGCTGATATTGAACAGGGATGTCTTCCCTTCTTGGGATTTTACTCTTTTCTGTACTAGTTTCCTCCTTCTATTGTATAACTTGTTTATGGCAGGGGTCCACCAGACTGGTTTCCTTTTCTTGGAGGAGTGAGTCTTGGTTTTGTTTGGGATAGCATGATCCATGCATTCTTGTAGGTGGCCATAGAGTGCATTAATAAAGGATTTTGCAGCTTGGACAGCATTATCCTTTAGCATGAGGGCTTTGAAACTTCCCACCTCGGTCTTAAGTAACATGAAGTTTGCTTTTGAAAAGTTTTTCACAGTGGTTTCTTTGACCGGGGGTGGTGGTGGAATGTGGATATCCAGAGTGATTAGTTTATGGTCAGATCTAACCAGCGAGGGGTTGACCTCTGGTGTGGAACACCGGTCACCCATATTGGTGATGACCAGGTCCAATATGTTGTCACCTCTGGTGGGGGTGTTGACCAGTTGACCCAGGGTGTTTGAGTTTATATATTCTAGGAAATGTTGGGCAAGGGAGTTTGTACTTGAGTAGTTCTCCCAGTTAATGTTTGGGTAATTGAAATCACCCAATATCAGGGTGTTTGGTTGCACCTTTATGTTTCCCAGTGTTTCCAGGAATGCGGAGTGGGGGTCCTGGGACATGGTGGGTGATCTGTAGCAAGCTATAATTTGAAAAGCAGTTTTGCCCATTGTTAGTTGCACGTGGATGATCTCTGAAGCATCGTGCTGTGCCCCTAACCTGGAGGTGTGGGTATCCTTGATGAATATGGATACTCCCCTGCCTTTTGTATTTCGGGCTGAGTTTTGTGGCCGAAATGTATGGTATGAGTTGTAGTCTGGTAGTGCCGGGGTGCTTTCTGGAGCCTTAAGCCAGGTTTCTATTACTGCACATATATCGATTTTCTCCATACTGAGGAGTGTCTCGAGTGCGTGCATTTTGAGGTTTAGACTTCTGGCATTGAGTAGCATTACCCTCAGTTTTTTGTTACTTGTGCTATTTACGACAGTGGGTTTGTCTTTTGAGCCTTGCCTAAAAAAGGCACTATGGAGGTGGCAAGAGCCTTAGCCAGTATCTGAAAGCCTAAGGGTGACAGGTCATCCCAGGCTAACAGACACTGGATCCCCTTGGAATGACACCAGAAGCTTAGCCAATTGTTGAAATTGATAATTTTTTTTCTATACCATGGTATCATTCTTGGTGAGGGCAGGATGCTACTCAAGGTCAGGGTTATACCGGCCTGGGCTACGTGATCAGAGAGCTCCTCCATGTCTCTTTTCATATAGTCCAGGGAGGTACGGCTCAGGTCATTCACACCAACATGGACAATGACAGAGTTATATTTGTACTTGTTCTGGAGTGACCTGAGTGCTTGTGTTATGTGGCGGATCCTGGCACCCAACAGGCAGCTAACAGTAACCTTCTCCTTGTTCAGCCTAGTGAGTGGGACATCAGTGTGCTTGACTATAGAGTGACCTATTTCTAGTGTGTTGGGTATGTTATTTTGCCTTAAGGGCTGTGATTGCATGGCACACTGGTTTTGTGAAGTATGTGTTTCATGGTTTGTGTTGGGGGGTGGAGGTTGCTTGGATGTCTGCTTTGGAGGTCTCTGTTGCTTTTGCAGAGTTATATTAAGAGCCTCCAAGTATGTTTTCATGTATTTATATGTTTTTTTTGCCGGTGCTGGTTTCATAGGTCTGTGTGAGACTGGTGGTGTGATGCAAGTAATTCCCTTCTCCTCTTGACAGCCTGGTCCAGTCATGGGTTGAGAGAGCTTAGCCTCCAGTTTGGCTGTATAATTGCATCTCTCGCATGTATTAGTGTTTGGTGGAAGGAGGAGAGGGCTGTCTGTGTACATGAGGCAACTGTAACATTGCCTCAAAATGCCCAGATTCACCAGTTGGACCGGAGAGTACACCTGAAACTGCCCTTTGGATATGCCTGGATTGGTGCAGTGAACTGTTTTACTGATTGGCTGGTAAGGTCAAATAGAGAGCCTTGTCCTTCTCTATAGTATAGGGGGTCTAGTCCTAAGGTTTATTAGTGCTTGCTATGAGTTTTCAGCAAGTGCCAGGATGAGAAGTGAATGGTTTGAGTGCTTAAGTTGAAAGCTTGTCTAGTTCCAAGGGAAAAATTGAAGAGTAGACTTTGTGGAGCTGGGAATAGTTATACCCTAGCTAACCAGTGCTGCCCAGCGCGCAAAACTGCGCATCTGCAGGTTTTATAGCAGGGAAATGAAAGAGATACAGAAGGCCAGGAAACCCTGTTACTCTCAATAATAATGAAGACAACAGACTATCAGCAGAAAATGGCTGCGAGAAACACAGAAACCCCAACAAACAAAACTACCAGTCCTGGACAACAGCAGGCCTCTATCAAGATTATGCCACCTGAGCAGAACACAGAAACCTCACGATAAATGCATAGAAAGAGCACTCACAAAGAAATACAAGTCACGGTATGAAAAAGCAGTTTACAGTTTAGTAATTAAATAAAAATGCAATTATAGTAATACACACTATTACAGCTACTAGCTGTAGCCACTAAATGAAAGTTTTAAACAGATAAAAGAGCAAGAAGACTCTATAGAATGCTTTTAACTGCAAGCAAATCAGAAAAATTCACAAATGCACAGAAAAGCATGGATAGAGCACTCACAAACAGAAAATACAACTCTCAGTATGAAAAGCAGTCTACAGTTAAGTAATTCGGTAAACAAGCAACTAGGGTAATGAAACAGTATCTAGCAATGAAAAATACAGTTAAAACAATATAAACCAGTACATAAATGCAGTGAAACAGTAAAAAATGCTTTATAACAGTGCAAAATGTAGTAGATTAACTGTATAGCACAATTATAAGGATTACAGAAGTGCAATTCAATGAAATAAGTGTAAGAAATAACTTATCCTGCTCTTGGAATCTTAAGGAATTTCTGTTTAGTTTCAGTAATGAATCCAATCCACAGCCTGATAAATAGAAGGATGGCCTTTTACAGACACAGAGTTTACATACCAGACAGGATGGAAGAATCAAGAAGATCGAATTACTACTCAGTCCAACTACCCCCTGCTATTATCCAATCACTCATGCTACAGAAGGTCAGGAAACCTTGTTTCTCTCAATACTAATGAAGACAACAGACTATCAGCAGAAAATGGCTGTCAGAAACACAGGAAACTCAACAAACAAAACTACCAGGCCTGGACAACAGCAGGCCTCTATCAAGATTATGCCACCTGAGCAGAACACAGAACCCTCAACATAAATGCATAGAAAGAGCACTCACAAAGAGAAAATACAAGTCTCAGTATAGCCATTGTGACCTGTATAGAAGGCAGTAGATTACCATATCTTCTTAATTAACCTCTGCTATTTTATATATCTCAGTGATTTGGTCCAAAAAGTCTCTCTAAAATTTTTAAAATTTTTTTGCATCCCTATATAATATGCTCCCAAGATGGGGTGGGGCCTGGAGCTAGATATCGAATTTGCCGGGTTACCTTTCTTTGATTGACAGCCCATTTGACTGAAACCCATTTGATCAAAATTTCATTTGACTGACAATTAGTACTTCAGTACACTTTAAGGCAAATAACAGGGATTTGTCCCCTTCCCCAATGTAGTGCGACCCTGGAGTTGGTATATACCGTTATGGTGGGTGTGGGGGGTGAAGCCCATCACCTATTTTGGCTTAAATTCTGTACTTTTTGTGTTATTTTCTTCTTTTAAATGAAACTAGGTGAGGGGCTTCACCTCCTACACCCCCCAATGTGAGGGGCTGCACCCCCTCCTAACTATATATACCAACTCCAGGGTCGCACTACATTGGGGAAGGGGACAAATCCCTGTTATTTGCCTTAAAGTGTACTGAAGTACTAGTTGTCAGTCAAATGAGCTGTCGATCAAATGGGTTTCAGTCAAATGAAATTTCGATCAAATGAAGGTAACCCGAATTTGCCTCACCAGTAAAGGCTACTATCAGATCAGGGTCAAAAGCAGTGCATGGAGACATTGCCATGTGAATAGTCTCCACCTTAGAGAAGATGAAGACACTAATGGCATTTTATCAAGGTGGAAAGTTGGCATCCATCAACACTGCTGATATTCCTCTGTGGAACATTTACTTGAGATGTTCCTGTACATTAAACTGTAGGGTAATTAAGCTGTATGTCTGAGATACCCCTGCCTTTATAATATAACTTCTTTTGGCCTGACTCAAAAAAATATTTATATTTTGGGGAGTTAAAAATCATTCTTGGCTGGGCTGTACTTAGGACTGCATAGAGCCATGTACTGGGTTATATATATGAAAAAATTTAACAGTGCTGTGGAAGACCATATTCTAGTAATGATTCCTCTTGCGATTTAAACGATGATCCAGAGCATAAATGTAGTGCAAGAAAAAGTCCTTTCTCTCACCAAATATGTAAAGGAATTTTTGATTGTACAGCCTTAAAATGTTGATGTGCTCCATATGGAAAAAAGAAATGTTGCTATGATATTGTTACAGTCACATGTCATGAGCAATCTATGCAGGTAATATAAAGTATTCAAGTATTGTAAATCTGCTATGCCAGTTAATCTCATGAAATGTCCCATCACAAATGCACCATATAGGAGGTTTAGAGCTGGATTAATACATTCTGTCATTAGATCTGCACATGATGGGATTAAGTCTGGTAAGTACAGGTCTCCATAATATCAAAGTAAAGTTGCTTGATAGGCTAGTGGTAACCTAAGTAGTCTTATACCACCTGAATTCTTCAGGTAATAATGAGCTGTCCTAGAGCCCTTAACTGTAGTCAGGGACCAGCTTTACCTATCCCATTTCCTCAGGGTAGTGTAGGGAATTTGTACTGGAAAGCTTTGAATGATATAAAAAACTTTGAGTTAAGGACTATTTTGATAAGAACCAGTTTTATATCATGTGATATATTCCAAGCATCCCACTCAAAAATGTTATCTTCCATTAGGGTTTCCATCAGTTCCAATCTCAAGCTGTAGTGGAGGTTAAAGCTAAACCACTGAACAAGTATATGATATATGGGGATGAACCATGAAACCATACTTGTCATGAATGGCATCGTGAGTTAAGAATATCCTTTTTTTGGTGAATTGACCTTGTAACATGAAAGGAATTCCCACCAAGATAAGATGCCCCAGCACCTGAGAAGAGCTTGCTGTGTGTCACTTGGGAGTACTAATAAATCATCTGCAAAAAAAGATATTCCCCCACTGGTTTTATATGTGTGTGTGTGTGTGTGTGTGTGTGTGTGTGTGTGTGTGTGTGTGTGTGTGTGTGTGTGTGTGTGTGTGTTTGTGTTTCAAATCTCATAATACCACAAGGTCAGTCAAATGGCACAAGATCAAGACAACAAAGGTGAAAATCCAATTTACTGAAACTTTATAACATTGAATTTCAAAATACCAAAAAATAAAAAGCAAACATAATGTTCCTGTCCTCCACAGATGCAAAACACCCATAAAAGAAGACACAATTCAGTTTCAATATAACGCTTTAGCAGTTTTTAAACTACTGCACAGCTCCGCAGGCAAACAACTTACTTACAGCACCAATATTCTGGTTATTCTGTACGTGCATATATGGGCCTAATCTTACCTTGATGTAACTTGATATATTGATGTAATGCCTGTTATGAAAGGTATTGGAAAGTCAAACATCTCTAAAGTCTGAAACATATATGACAAACTGATGTCATCAAATGCTTTTTCTGCATCTATAGATAGTAAGGCTAGTGCATATACATTGTGTCCTTTTTCTAAACTTTGCATGTCTCTCAATACATTATGCAAAGACTCTTTGCCTCATACAAAATCTACTTGATTAGTATGGACTAAGGAGGGAATTAAAGCAGAAAGAAGGGCTACCCATATACTCATGTGGATTTTGCTATCCACATTTAATAGATATATATATATGGACCGGTAATCAGATGGGTCCAAAGGATTCTTTCCAGATTTTCAAAAGGAGATTACCATAGATTGCCCCTGGGGTTGGTGTATTTTAGTACCCTTGGAGACTGCTAGACATGACGACCATAATGGATTCATTGTGGATGGTGGTAAGACCATATAGAACTCTGAGGGTAGGTCATCCATCCACAGTGCGTTATCGGGGTTCAGTTTTCTTATGGCTAGAAAAAGTTCTAGTTTGGTAAATGGTTTCTTCAAAACTATGATCTGTTTTCTAGGAAAGAGAGGGGTGAAATAGCTTTAATAATGTCAGCATAAGTATAAAGAGGTTGCTTCTGTTCTTGTGAGTGAGTGTTTAGAGCTTGATAATAAAAGCAGAATGTTGCCAATGTTTCTTCTATCAAGACATGGTGTGACATATATTATTCCCTACTGAGATTAATGGTATTGCTTGCATGATTTTTGATCTGCATTTCCTGGCTAATCTGGAATAGACTTGTGTAGATACCTCATTATGTGGAGGCATACTTTGTTTAGAACTATTTCAGATATTTTCGTTTAATATTTCTTGTATCTTACATCTTATTTCCTGCATTTCTTCAGAGAACTCATTTGTCTTGACTTTTTTCTCTTATAATTTCTTATATTCAGGGTACATTCTTGCTACCTCTGCATTCCAAGATCACCAGAGGCCATTAGTCCATGATTTCGGATGTGCATGCAGAAACCCCTTTAATGCATCCCATAAATAATGAGATTGGTAACCCTTCCTTTCATGTGGGTTCATAAAGTCAGAAGCTGTTTGTAACACTTTTTCCTTAAAATTGGGTCCTATAGCATAGTATGGGTATAATCTCCAAATACAGAGGGGAGTAACTGGGCACAGTAAAAATGTTGAATATGGACGTGGGATCACATTGTAGTCTTGAGTAAAATCTAAGAGTTCCTTATCTATGTAGATGTTGTCTTTCCTAGTATAGGTACTAGATTGAGGGTATAGTGTGTAAAAGATGCATTGTTATTATGGGACCCAGAGTCAATCAAATTCATTTTGTCTCCCCAAAATTTGAAAAATCTTGCTGGGGTAAAATTCTAAATGTCTGTACTATGGAGGAATCAGCTGGTACAGTGATGCAATAAAAATCCCTCATTAATACTAGGGATACCTAACTTTATCCTGGACCTGTTGAAGCAATTGCCTTTTGTTTGCTGGGGCTCTTTCCCTTGGGTCTCCACTGA
>NC_056748.1:780507368-780547368 GCF_019279795.1 Protopterus annectens | reverse complement strand
GGAATGCCAAGACTACCCTCAGTCCAAAAAGAGACTCAGAGAATTTTTAGAGTTGCCTCAGCATAGGCCTCTAGATATACCCCCTGTCCTGGATTTTGTAGATGATGTTTTTATGGAATCCAGTCTTACTCCAGACACATTACTCCCGGCCCCTAGGAAACCTGACAGGTACTAAAGAGTACCTGATTGCCAGAAGTTTCAGGCTAAACAAGGAAAAAGTTACTGTCAGCTGCCTGTCAAATGCCAGGATCTGCCACATAATGCATGCACTCAGGTCACTCCACAACAAGTACAAATATGACTCTGTCATTGTCCATTTTGGTGTGAATGACATGAGATGTACCTCCCTGGACTACATGAAAAGAGACATGGAGGAGCTCTGCAATCTTGTAGCCCCGGCAGGTATGACCCTAGCCTTGAGTAGCATCCTGCCATCACCCAGAATGATACCACAGTACAAGGACAAAATGATTGACTTTAACAATTGGCTAAGCTTCTGGTGTCATTCTAAGGGAATCCAGTATCTGTCTGCTTGGGATGACATGATCGAAAGATCACGCTGCTTTGCCAGAGATGGCCTGCACCTGTCGCCCTTGGGATTCTGGACATGGGCAAAGGCTCTTGAAAGCCCTATAGTGCCTTTTTTAGGCAGGGTTCAAATGACAAACTCACCACCGTAACAGATACAATCAAGCAAAATCTGAGGGTAATTCTACTCGATGCTAGAAGTCTAAACCTCAAAATGCACTCACTCGAGGCACTCCTTAAAATGGAGAACATTGACATCTGTGCAGTGACAGAGATCTGGTTCAAAGCTCCAGAGAGCACTCCTGCATTACCAGGTTATAATTCATACCACAACGTTCAGCCACCAAACCCGGACTGAAACACTAAAGGTGGAGGCATGTCCATATTCATTAAGGATATCCACACCTCCAGGCTAGTTGCTCAGCATAATGCATCCGAGATCATCCAAGTTCAACTAACTCTGGGCAAAACTACAGTCTAGATTGTAGCTTGCTACAGACCCCCCACCATGCCCCAGGATTCCCACTCCTCTTTTCTTGATACACTGGAAAATATTAAGGTACAACCCAACACTCTAATAATGGGTGATTTCAACTACCCTACCATTAACTGGGAAAACTACTTGTGTACCAACTCTTTTGCTCAAAGTTTTCTGGAAATCATCAATTCCAATGCCTTGGATCAACTTATCCACACCCCCACCAGGGGCAGCAATATCTTAGACCTGGTCATTACCAGAGGTAAGCTGCTCGTTGGTCAGATCCAACCACAAGCTAATTACCCTAGACATCCACATCCTGCTCCCATCCCCCAATAGGAAAACAACCGTAAAAAATTTCTCCAAAGCCAACTTCACGCTTCTTAAGACAGAAGTGACAAACCGACATCCATGCAGATGGACAATAGAGGTACGACTGCTGAATCCTACACAAATGCACTTTATAAGCACTTACACGAGTGCATGGATAGTGCTATCCCTAACAGAACCAAGATGCTATCCTCCAAAAAAAGGAAGCCAATCTGGTGGTCTTTTGCCATAAACAAACTCTACAACAGAAGAAAGAAACTGTTGCAAAAAAGAGTAAAATCCCATGATTGGAGGAACTCCCTGGTCAGCCTCAGTAAGAAGCTGAGATCCCTCATAAAATCCTCCAAAGCTAGTTATGAAAACAAAATCACCACTGATTCTAAAGACAACCACAAAGCATTCTATAGCTATGTCAAGAATCTCAATTCCAATACTCAGATCTGCTCTGAGTTACAGCACAATGACACTAAATATACAGAACCAACTGATATTGCCAACATCCTGTCAGATAGGTTCAGTGCTAACTTTACCCCCCTCTCACCTCCTAAAGGGCCCATCTTTATACCGTAAGAATGCAAAGTTCCTGTAATTACGGCTGCACAGGTAGAAACCTCACTCTCCAAAGCCAAGAACACAGCATCCATGGGACCTGACAACATCCCAGGCTGCCTTCTACATGAACTACAGAATGAACTGGCACCCAACCTAAGTACCATGTTCAATCATGGCCTCACCTCAGACGTTGTGCCGATTGAATGGCGCACCACGATGGTTATCCCACTCCACAAAGGGGGGGGGCCACAACAGACCCCGGGAACTACCGCCCTATTAGCCTGATGAGCCTGGTCTGCAAGGCCATAGAACGTATCATCACAGAACTCATAAACAAAGACATTGGAGATCTCCAAACTCTGGACCCCACACTGTTCGGGTTTGTAAAAGGCAGATCATGTATCCTTAACCTGATAGACTTCTTTGAAGTAGTCACCAAAGCCATAGGTGAGGGTAAGATGGTTCACACAGCCTATCTAGATCTCCCCAAGGTGTTCAACACCATCCCCCACTCTGGAATTATAGATAAACTCACAAAACTAGGTATAAATCCCTATGTCACAAAATGGGTTGCCAACTGGCTTACTGACAGAACCCACACTGTGAAAGTAGCAGACTCCAAATCAGACTTCAGACCAGTGACAAGTGGAGTACCACAGGGTTCAGTCCTGGGTCCTCTCCTGTTTGGGATCTACTTTTCTGAAGTACAGGCTAACACAGAAGGTCTTTGGCTAACTAAATTTGCAGATGGCTGCAAACTAGGAGCCATAATCGAAACTCCTAATGATGTGGGCATCCTACAGAAGGGCCTCACTGAGACAGATGCCTGGTGTCAAAGCCATGGTCTCAAGCTCAATGCCAAAAAGTGCATTGTCATCCCCTTTGGTAAAAACTCTGTACCCATGAACTACCATAGGCGGTAGTCTACTTAACACCAAAAGTGTGATAAGAGACCTTGAGACACAGGTGGACAGTAGTCTCTCCTTTGATAATCACATTGCCACAGTGGTCAGGAAATCCTTCTAAGTGCACACCTCATCACAAAAGGTTTCTCATCCAGAAAAAAAGAGGTCATTGTTCCCCTCTCCTCATCACTCATTAGATCCATTATAGAGTACAACACCCCTTTTGGTATGTACCTCACAAGACATCTACAAAAACTGGAAAGGCCGCAAAAATACCTCACAAAGAGGATTACTGGCCTCAAACAGATGCCTTACGCAGACCGACTCAAAAAACTCCAGCTTTACTCGATCGCATATCGCCTACTCAGAGGCAATCTCTGCCTAAAATACAAAGCTATGTCAAACCCAGATCTGTTGGACATGCTCCACTTAAAGAAATCCCAATCCCTCTGAGCTACACCCTCTAGGGACCTAAACCTTGTCACCACAATAAACAAAACATGCTGGAGGGATAGATTCCTGTCCCAGAGACTTCCCATACTCTAGAACAGACTACATATCTATGTCAAACAGACCTCCTCATTAGCACTCTTCAAGAAAAATCTTGATGATTGTATGGGTAATAGGAAATTCACCCCAGGGATCACCTATGTGGTTCTGCTTGACAGGGGCACAGGAAAATAATTTTCTTGGGTGGCGAAAGCCAGGGTACCTTTTTGGCTAGGCTTGTAAAGGCTCTAGGGCCAATAGCCTAGTACCTACCTATAAATCTATGAACCTATAAGAATCCTACTTCTGATCCATAGATAATTTCCCAAGGACCTAAAGGTATTAAGGCTACTACAGCCAAAAATCCTACCCCTTCGGACAGGGATTCCAGAGCTTTAGACAGATGGGGTAAGAAAGTATATACCTCTGCAACTCTTGCTATCAGGGCATTGAATTGCCAGTTTCACATGCTGAAGTATCGGCAACATATTATGGAACTAATTAAACAAAAAATTGTATTACTTCCAGATTGTGCAGAAAACAAAGATTTACAAGAGCTAATGCATTCTGCAAATCAAGTTAGTAAGCATACTTTGCAGTGTGGCTTTGATGCCCTAGAAGCATCTTGCAGGGTTGCATTCACTGGTTCTGTACTGAGATTAGTTAAATAAGGACTGTTTGTTTGAGCAGAAGAAGTTCTTAAAAAGATGGAAGAAAAAGCTAAATCTATGCAAACTGTTAAAGAATTCTAGTGCAACCACCTAGATTCAGTAGACATTGCCCTTGAAATCGCTGGTCCTTTCCAGCCCCTTCCAGGCCTTCCCATACAAGACCCAGGGGAAACAGGCCACCCAGACTACAGTCTCAGGGTATGCAGAGATCTAAGCAATGGAGTGCCCCCACTCTAAAAACAAGGAGTAGTAAGCCACATCCCTATGGAAAAAGTTCACAATGACTTTTCAGATCTACTTTCCAGCCCTGCCCAACTGCTTGCGCCCCATAGGAGGAAAACTTGCCCTTCATGCAAAAAAATGGATATCCATCACTCAGGACCGATGGATTCTCAACATTGTATCCCAGCGGTATAAATTCTGCTTCCATTCACTGCCAACCCCAAGCGGGTTTCCAGACCTTCATCCAAACCAGCGGGCAGAGGCCCAAAAGCAAGTACTTTCCCTGCTCAATATCAGAGCTATCCAGCCTGTTCCAGTAGAGCAAAGGGGTCAGGGTTTCTACTCCAGACTTTTCCTGGTGCCCAGAAAAGATGGCTCTTGGCACCCTATCCTGGATCTTTCAATTCTCAACACCTTTCTGATGCTTACCCTGCAACAGCTTCTGCCTATGCTAGCCAAGGATGCCTGGCTAATCACTCTAGACTTAAAAGAAGCTTATCTGCACATCCCCATAAGGGAGTCATGCAGGAAATATCTACATTTCAGGGCAGGATCTATGCACTATCAGTTCTCTGCACTGCCCTTTGGCTTATCTACTGTGCCCAAAGTATTCACAAAATGCCTGGCTCCAGCCATTGCATACTGGAGGCAGAGAAATATCCAAATTTACCCATACTTGGACGACTGCCTGATTCAGGTGGACAGTCAGGAATTGCTGCTTCAGCACCTGGAATTTGTAAAAAACCTTTTCACTTCATTGGGGTACATCATCAATGAAAAGAAGTCTCAAGTGGTACCTAGTCAAAGATTGCATTCCTGGGAGCAAGCTTGGACACAACTTCCCAGATGGCATTTCTAACGTCAGAAAACAGGTCTATTTGACAGACTACTTCAAACAAATGGCCACCAGAACCCAGCTATCTGCAAGAAAAATACTGCAAGCACTAGGGTTTTTGGCCTCATGTATTCTGCTAATTCCATATGCAAGACTGCATATTAGGAAACTTCAACTGTGCTTAAAAAGTCTTTGGTGCCAGCATTCTCAGGACTTTTAAACAGTCATTCCTATCATATCTTGTCTAAGGGCAAAGTTCCTTTGGTGGGAAGAAGCATGCAACCACAAGAGATTGCATTTCACTCAACCCCACACCACCCAAACCCTGACAACAGATGCATCAGACTATGCATTGGGGGGTCACATGGCAGGCAAATTCATTCAGGGCCACTGGAGCCCAGGGCAGATTCTCCTGCACATCAATCAAAAAGAGATGCTAGCTGTACAGAATCCTCTGACAACCTTCAGATACCTAATCCTTCCAGGACAATTGCTGATAAAAACAGACAACACCACAGTTATGTGCTACATAAACAAGCAGGGGGGAACCCATTCTTACTGACTCTGCAGGTTAGCCATGGTCCTATGGAACACAGCCTTGAGCAAACAAGTCCATCTACAAGCTCAATTCCTGCCAAGCAAGCAACATTCACTGGCAGATGACTTAAGCAGAAATCTCCTAGACCCACATGAGTGGAAATTGGAACCCAACACATTCAACCTTCTGATCCAGAGGTGGGGGACACCAGAGGTGGATTTCTTTGCCTCCCCCGAGAACCATCAGTTAAGCAAATACTGCACCAGGAACCCTCACAGCAGGGTCTGGAAGGTAGATGCCCTATCCTTTCAATGGGAAAAATCTCTCTATCTATACCTTTCCCCCTCTGCCCCTTCTCTCAAGAGTACTACTCATGATAAAATAAGACAAGCCAAGGGCAATTCTGATTGCCCTGGACTGGCCATGCCAGCACCTGGTACCCACTCCTGCACAGCCTGACAACGGTGCCACCCTGGCACCTACACCAGACTCCTACCCTGCTGTCTCAGCAGGAGGGACAGATTTTGCATCCACAATTGCAAACTTTAAACCTTGCAGCCTGGCTTATCCCTTGAATAGCCCCCCAGCAACCCTCAGCAAACAGGTGCTGGATGTCATTCTTGAAGCCAGAAGGCCTAGTACTAGGAAATCCTATGCTGAAAAGTGGGAAAGATATTGTTCTTGGACTCAGTCTAAAGGAAAGGACACAGCAGTGCCCTCCTTACCTCTAAGCCTGGACTACCTAGCAGAACTACTCCACAGAGGCCTATCTTTCTCCTCCATTAAGATTCATGCCTCTGCCATCTTGGCTCATTATAATACTGAGCCACCTCTATTTTCTCACCCTCTCATCAAACAGTTCTTGAGAGGAGCTAACAACTTAAGGCCCCCAAAGAGAGCACCCACCCCTGCCTGGGACCTTAATTTTGTATTGGAAAAGCTCACGCTTCCACCTTTTGAACCTGCTGCTTCAGCAGAGTTAAAATTCCTCTCTTGGAAAACAGCCTTGCTTTTAGCCATAACTTCAGATAGAAGAGTGTCTGAGTTACAAGCACTAATGGCTGTGGAACCATTCATTATTTTCCATGCTGACAGGGTTTCCCTCAAAACTAACCCGTCCTTTATGCCTAAGGTGGTGTCCAGTGTGGCTCTAAACCAATCCATCCATTTATTAACCTTCTTCCCTAACCCTCAGAATAAAGAGGAAAGGATCCTGCACTCTTTGGACATGCACAGACAGCTCAGTTTCTACCTTGATAGGACTAAGCCTTTCAGAAAATCTGACCAGCTGCTAGTCAGCTTTGCTACAGGGGCAGAGGGTAAGGCCATTTCAAAACAAACCATTTCCAAATGGATAACACACTGCATCCATTTCTGCTACAAGCACCATGGAAAACTAACCCCTCAAGAGGTCAGAATACATTCCACTAGGGCTACTTCTACCTCTGCAGCATTTCTCAGGGGCGTCCCTACCAGGGACATCCTGGAAGCTGCAACCTGGAGTTCTGTACACACCTTCACCAAGCATTACCGCTTACCTGTCTTTTCCAAATCCAGGGCTGGAATTGCTACAGCAGTATTGCAAGGCCTACTAGCCAGCCCTAACACTTCTTGACTGCCTCCACCCTTCCTCAGCTTTGGGAATCAACCCAAGTGTGATGACTGCAACAGTGAAACATGAAGAACATAGTACAGTTGTGTGGACCTACCATAAATGTAGATGTTCGAGTGTATTCACTGTTGCAGTCCTGGTTTCCCTCCTTCCAGCCCCCTAGTTTTCTCCATCTATCTACCTCTCCTCTCTATGGCTATTCCTAATGGTATTGGTATTTACTTTTTACTGGTGGTGTTCCCCACCATCTACTAGCTCCCTATTTTGGGACTCCTGACATTTGGGGCAAGAAAAACTGATGTAATGGCATCGGCTGCCTGTTTTATACCCCTAACGACCTGACGTCATGAAAGAAGCAGCAGCATCTGACACAGAAATACTAAGACTCTGGTATTCGGGTCAGCTGAGGGCTACCTGCAGGCAGATAACCAATGTGTGATGACTGCAACAGTGAATACACTCGAACATCTGCATTTATGGTAAGTGTACACAACTGTACTTTTTCTGAAAGTCTAAAAGCAAAAAAAAAAAAAAAAATGCAAACATTCACTCCACACAAGGAACTTTGTCTGCCTGAACCCCCTTATGTTACATATGGTGGATGTATGCATACTCAGTTATCTAGTTATCCTTAGTTAACTTTACCTCTGTGCCACTTTTGGAGTCTCAACTTCCTGTAGTAATTTTCTTCCTAATAATGCCATGAGGTACAAAATGGTGAAAGAATCAATTTTGTATGGATAGACTTTATGTAGTGGGACCTTTGCTGAGAAACTAACTTAAGGTATTATCAGGCATTAATATTATGAGAACATTTTTTGCATATTTCAATAGTGGTGCTGCGGTAGCATTGTCGCCTCACAGCAAGACGTTGTCGTGTTCGATTCTCAGTTAGAGCGTCTTCTGTGTGGAGGCATGCGTGAATGGGCGTGCCTTCATTGAAGGTTGTGCATCAGGGCTGGTAACTCAGCACGTAAAAATCCACTACCAAACGTTAGCAGACCGGAGTTCCGCTGTGGCGACCCCTAACCGGGATAAGCCGAAAGACACAACAACAACAACATAGAATCATTATAAGTTATAGAGGCCAAAAGATGTTTAAAATGCATAAGTGAGAATCTACAGTATAGCTCTCTTTATAGTGAGCTTAGGTGTATGATTATTCACATTTATGCTGATTGGGCAACATCTGATGAAAAGAAAGCCTTCATTTATTCAGAGCATATGGGCAAACATTTCAATAGTTGCATACATTTTAATGCAAGCTGGAGTGATTGGTTGCGAGTAACAGAATGGACGTTACTGGCTACTCTTTTCAAACTGACTATCAGTGCTGTATTAGACTAAGCAGTAAAAAAGTGTTCACAGCTTTTGGTCATCATTATAACAGATGGCCTGACCTTAGAATATCATATTGTCTAAGGCTGGCAAACTTAAAAGTACTATAGAAGGTGAATAGTTTGAACTTCTCTATCAATGCACATCAAATGGTTAGTATGCAAACATGGAATCCCATTAGCACCGTTTCTTTATTTCTTCAGCTTACTATATAATTTTTATACATTTCAAGATTTATAGATCAAAATGTATGCTCATTTGTTAGCATACAATAAATAATGAGTATATTTAACAAATAAAATATGTTTGTATGTGCATTTCTTACTTAACACAGTAGTACAGACTGTATATATGCTGGATCAAACTTTCTGAAGTTTAAGCAAGATGATCGAATGAAGGTGGAAAAATTAAAAAATTCCATTGTTACATTGCATTTTAAAATTTAACCTCTACACAGTGCCTAATAACCTCTTGCAACCCTTTATATTTATATGGAAAAAGTGTTATATATCTTCTTATAATTACTCATATTTGTCAGGGGGAAACTTAATTTTTACATTTATTAATGTATAAGGTTTCAAATAATATCTGTGTGGAATTTTTTTAATAATATATTACTTTTATGTAATATACTTTTTTACATGTGTACCAAAGTGATCTACTGGAGTTTTTCCTCCCTGGGGCTGCACTAAAAATGGGCCTAGTCCGTAAGTGGGCTTTGCCAGTTATCAAACATATAATGAAGGTATAAATAACTAAATAAACTGTGAATGTCCTCTTGAACAAGTTGTATCACAATCTCTCTGTACTCTTTTGCAGGCACTTAGCAAAGGCCCTGTGGCAGCTTTTTTGATGCATACTAAAGATAACCCCATGAAAGCTCTAGGTGTGCTCACTGGAGTAGTGTGCTTTATGGTCATCATTACTGTTTTTATCTCAACGGTTATGTTTTGGCGTAACAAAAAATCCAACAAAATCCTGCCAGCAAGACGTGTCATAAAGAGAAGACAAAAAGAGCCCAAGCAGAAGACTGCCAGAAAAGCATGGCTGAGATTCAAACCATTAAAAAACACTTCTGAGAGGTTTGCCACTCAGGAGTCTGAAAGTAATTTTCAAAATATGAACAGCAATAATAACAGTTGGGTAACATCTGTGCCTCCCTGTGCCCCTGCTCTACCACCTTCACCCCCTTACATACCCAAACAATGCAGGCATGATGGGAGCTTGCCCACTGTTTCTGGGTCTCTTCTCCAGAACACCAGCCACCAAGTTAATAATAAGGGACCCAATATTAGCATTGCTCTTGTATCAGAACTAAAATTAAAACTGGAGAAGAAAATGAGAGAAAATGCTTAAAACATTCTGAATCATAGCATTTGTAGTCAGAGGCTTTATTTCTGAAGATTAAAATTAATGCACATATATTTATTGTGCAAATTATGCCACACTCTTTAATAAAATTACTAACCCTGGCTTCCCACAAGAGCAATATCCCAAATTTGGGGAAATGAAGTACCACTTTTATGGCATTCAGATGAGATGGTACCCCAGGGAGAGGCAGAGGAAGCATTTACATCTGGGGTACACTACTGCACATTGCTGGAGGTACAATACTGATAGCAAACTAGCTAAAGTGCTGTAATTCCTCACACAGCCCTGCATACATAACATCATACATATAATTCCCAAGATGCACTGCTTTATTATGAAAGTGAATGAAAAAGCTGATTAATGAACACTTCAGATGTTTCCCAAACGTTAATAAATGGCTGATACAACTTCTGAAGTACTTTCAGGATATTTGGTTTAAAACCAACAGAGAGTTGTTTATATAATAACTTGTATTGTTGCTGAAGTTCCAGTTTTGAGACAGATGTTTGTCACGCCAATGTTTTCCAAGAAATGAATTCTTCTCACTATTATGTGATGATCTGCTACAACAGAAAGATGTGCATGAGCCAGTTCTTCAAATAACAAGATTTATGTGAACTGCCTTTACACTGTGCCAGTTTTTGTGGAAAATTATTCCACACTAAATAACAACTTCAGTTAAACTGCATTTATTTTAACTTGTTATCTACACACACAGTGGTCAAAATGCCTTTGTTTATTCCCAAAAATGACTTTAAAATTATGACTGAACAAATTATGACAGCTTCAACACACACACAATACACGAGTGACAATTGTGTAGTAAGAAGTAACAATAGCTGTGTATTAATTGGTAAGGAAATTTGAAATCTTACATTTTCTGAACTAGAAGATGATAGATGAATTGTTAACTATAGCATGTAATCACTGAAAGTAGAAAAGTATAGTAGTACTTCATTAACTATATAGACTTTTATTTTAAAGAATCATCTGCTGGGGCTCTCGTTTGCTATTATTTACAAATTGAAATTCCATTTTTATGACCTGCTTTTATGCAAACTTTCTTGTCAGCACTAGAATCCCATTTCATATTTTAGTGCATCTTGTTACATAAGCCACATTCAAACTGATTTTATGTACAGACCAATGAATAAAGCAAGCTAATTGTTGTACAAGTAAAATTCCAGATTCCTCATGAACCAAGTGTTTCCAGTAATTGGATAACCCAAATTCTGGAATTGTATTTAATTATTTATTCAGTTTGGTAACCGGGGTAGAGCACTGTATTATTGCATTGCCTGCTTTTCTCTTGAATTAAGTAATAATGTTTAACAGCAAAATGTAAAGACACATACAGGAACAATATAACACCTTTTCTGTGTTTTAATTGGAAACACATTAAGCAAGGAATTCAGATACAATAAAGGAAGTATTTCTTGAATGCTTGAACTATTTTTACTTTGTTGTTATAGTGATCATGAATTGCACATGACAACTTAGCTGTCCAGTCTCTACAACATTTGAATTCAATGCACCGTTTTGTAAATGAGAATTACATAATGTCACTCTAGGTGTTGCACATAAGCATCTTTTGCCCTCTTTAACAAATCATCTGATTGGTATAATCACCTTCCACACTGGAACAGAGAGAGATTATAAATATAATCACTTGTATCTTCACTGGAAAAAACTACTGAATGGATTTATTACTTCTTGTGTGTGCAATGCTTGATGATAACAACATTTAAAGAAAACATTGAAACCAAGTGGTTAGTCTTTCGAGTTTATGGTAAGATGAGATGACATTCCTTAAAGTCTGACAGAAGAGAATAAAACCTGAATTCTATTTCAGCTGTTATCATCAACGGAGAGAGTTTTGTAAACAAAATGGCTACTAGTATGTTAGTCTTCATTCACATCTTGTGTATGAGGCCTGAATCTGCTGTCTGGCAGAAAGGTATCTTGATCAGAAATATGTATGTGCTTATGTTTCAGTTAGCTACTAATTGTGATGTATGTTTTTACATAGCCGATTCATCAGTTATCACAAGACTTTTCAGGAGGTATCATCAAATTCTAGTAGTTTTAGTGTATTAAATCCAATGTATTTGTTTATACATATATCACATCTCTGCTAAGAATTTGTTATACGAATCTAGTGGGAGAGTTAGACTTACAAAAGCTGGAAGAAGAAATGACTGTCACTTTACCAAACAGCTCAGAAGTATAGTAGTTAACCCAGAGCCTTCAGAATGCTATAAGACTGTGTTCAACATAGCCAGCCATACCTCTCAACTGTACAGATTGTCATAGAATGTCCATATTTTGGCTTCGTATTGTTGGTCTATTTTTCATAAAATTGTGGTTTTCTGGCAAATTACTGTTAAATCATTAAAGACTGAAGTTGGAAAATAATGACAGACATTTGAGTTTCATACTTCATACCCTTTCTATAAATTCATGCTAATGCAAAACATGTTATGCTACCAATGTTCTAAGTTTGTAAAAGCAATATTTAAAAATTGTCCCTATTTTTGTGCCTTTCTCCCACTTTTATTTATGCCTTTATAGAGATTTCTTGCTCTAAGAGGTTAAGACCATCTGGCCTGAGAGAGTAAGTATCAGGACAGGTGTAATAAAAGACTGTAACACCATGGTGGAGACTGTTAACTATCTCAGCTTATTTTTCTTAGATGAAGCAGCTGGTAGTCTTTTTTAAATGATGAAAAGTGTTTGCAGGGAAGCACACACACAGGCATACATAAACAGGGAGAAATAAACAAAGGAATGAAGCCTTTCATTTAAATTACCAAAAGAAAACATAAACAAGCAACCTGGAGCTTTACACAATATTATTGCAACTAAGACCTCCCAAAAATCCTTTACAGATTTTATCTGGGGGCATTAGGAATAAAGTATGTCTACTAGAGGACCAGATTAAAAACAAGTACATGAAATTACAGGAAATGACACTTTTTGTCAGCTATCTAAAGCATCAGTGTCTCAGCTTTGTAGTTATTTTTTATTGCTGCCCTGTGGGTATAAGTGCTCATGGTACTATGGTTACAGTTATAGCATCTCAGAAAAGTATTTACTCAAACAGAACTAGAAGCTGAACTGCAAATAACATAGAATGATCAGTATTGACTCTTTATTTGCTTATTTGATTTAAATCAGACATTGAACAAAAATTAATTAGATATGCCACTGCAGTTCTTTCTGGTTACAGAACTGAATTAGGTAAGTAAACAGAAATTAACTAAATAAATTGTAGTAGTTAATGTTAGAGGAGAAAGTAAGTTGAAAATTATGACAATGTATACAACTTTCTGGTGTTTGCACCTCACAATGGTATAAGAGGAGAAAGGAAATTCATATTCATCATACAAAATAGTATTGAAGGGTTTTTATTTAGTTTAGGAAGTATTTGGTAGTTAGTAGTTTTGTATTGGCTCATAGGTTCATAGGTTGGTACTAGGCTATCAGCCCTAGGGCCTATGCAAGCCTAGCAATAACAATTCCCTGGATATTTCTTCCCACAATATTTACTTCTCTGGACCCCTGTCTAGCAGGGTGACTGACTTGATCCCTGGGGTGAATTTCCTATCACCCATCCAATCATCATGGTTCCTTTTGAAGAGGGCCAATGAGGCGCTCTGCTTGACATGTATGGGCAGTCTATTCCAGAGTATGGGGAGTCTTTGGGTCAGGAACCTATCCCTCCAGCATGTTTTGTTCATTGTGATGACAAGGTTTAGATCCCTGGAGCGTGTGGCTCTGAGGAATTGGGATTTCTTTAAGTGGAGCATGTCCAACAGCTCAGGGTTTGATATGGCCTTGTATGTTAAGCAGAGATTGCCTCTGAGTAGACGATATGCCACAGAGTATAGCTGGAGTTTTTTTAGACAGTCAGCATATGGCATCTGCTTTAGGCCTGTGATTCTTTTAGTGAGGTATTTCTGTGGCCTTTCCAGCTGTTGCAGATGTCTTGTGAGGTACATACCAAATGGGGCATTATACTCTATAATGGGTCTAATGAGGGATGAGTACAGTGGTACAATGACCTCATTTTTTCTGGATGAAAAGCCCTTAGTGATGAGGTGTGCCACATAGAAGGATTTCCTGACTGTTGTGGTGATGTGGTTATCGAAAGTGAGACCACTGTCCACCTGTGTCCCCAGGTCTCTCATCACACTTTCAATGTTTAGTGTCCTGCCACGTATGTGGTAATTCATGGGTACATGTTTTTTTCCATAGGGGATAACTATACATTTCTTGGCATTAAGCTTGAGCCCATGGCTCTGGCACCAGGCATCTGTTTCTGTAAGGCCCTTTTGTAGAATATTCACATCATTTTGGGGATTCAATAATGGCTCCCAGTTTGCAGTCATCTGCAAACATTGTTAGCCAGAGTCCCTTAATGTTGGCCTGTACTTCAGAGAAGTAGATGCTAAACAAGAGTGGTCCCAGGACTGAACCCTGAGGCACTCCAATTGTCACTTGTCTGGAGCTGGATTGGGAGTTGGCTACTTTTACAGTCTGGGTTCTGTCAGTAAGCCAATTGGCAACCCATCGAGTGATGTAAGAATTTATGTCCAGCTTAGTAAGTTTATCTATGATTCCAGAGTGGGGGATGGTGTCGAAGGCCTTGGCGAGGTCCATATAGGCTGTGTGGACTGCCTTACCCTCGTTCACAGCTCTGGAGACTGATTTGAAGAAGTCAAACAGATTCAGGAGACAAGATCGGCCCTTCACAAACCCAAACTAGGTGGGGTCCAGTGTTTGAAGGTTGCCAATGTCTTTGTTTATAAGTTCCATGACAATGCATTCCATGACCTTGCAGATCAGGCTTGTCAGACTGATGGGACGGTAGTTCCCGGGATCCAAGGTGGATCCCCCCTTGTGGAGTGGGATGACTGTAGCTGTGTGCCAGTCAGTGGGCAAAAAGCCTGAGGTGAGGCTATGATTAAACATGACACTTGGGTGGGGTGCCAGTTCATTTTGTAGTTCATGTAGTACACAGCCTGGGATGTCATCTGGTCCCATGGATGCTGTATTCTTAGCTTTGGAGAGTGTGGTTTCTACTTTTGTGGCCGTGATTACCAGAATTTGGCAATCTTTTGGTATTGAGATGGGCCTTTAGGGGGTGAGAGGGGGGTGAAGTTAGCACTAAATCGATCTGCCAGGATATTGGCAATATCCTTGGGATCAGTATATTTAATGCCATTCTGTTGTAGCTCAGAGCAGATCTGAGCATTGCCATTTAGATTCTTGACATAACTATAGAATGCCTTGTGGTTGTCTTTGGAATCTTTGGCAATTTTAATTTCATAACTAGCTTTTGAGGATTTTATGAGGGATCTCAGCTTCTTACTGAGGCTGGTGAGGGAGCTTTTTGCATCCTGGGATTTTCCTCTTTTCTGCAACAGTTTCTTCCTTCTGTTGTATAGTTTGTTTATAGCAGGGGACCACCAGATTGGCTTCCTTTTTTGGAGAAGAGCATCTTGGTTCTATTTGGGATGGCACGATTCATGCACAAGTGGATGTGCTCATACAGTGCCTTAGTGTAGGATTCTGCAGTCGAACTTTCAGATCCCATCTGCATGGATGTCATGAAGTTTGTCACTTCTGACTTCAGTAGCATGAAGTTGGCTTTGGAGAAGTTTTTTAAGGAGGATTCCTTACTGGGGGTGGGGGATGTGAATGTCAAGGGTGATTTGCTTATGGTCAGACCTAACCAATGAGGGGGTGACCACTGGTGTGGAGCTTCTATCTCCCATGCTGGTAATGACCAGGTCTAGGATATTGGAGCCCCTGGTGGGACAATGGATTAGTTGATCCAGGGCGTTGGAATTTATGAATTCCAAGAACCGTTGGGAAAAGGAGTTGGTACCCAAGTAGTTTTCCCAGTTAATGGCAGGGTAGTTGAAATCACCCAGTATTGGGGTGTTTGGTTGTATCTTAATATTTTCTAGTATGTTTAGAAAGGTGCAGTGAGAATCTTGGGGCATGGTGGGGGATCTGTAGCAAGCTACAATTTGGATTGCAGTCTTACCTAGTGTTAGTTGCACCTGGAGAATTTCAGATGCATTGTGTTGGGCAACTAGCCTGGAGGTGTGAATATCCTTGATGAATATGGACACTCCCTCACATTTAGTGTTTCAGTCTTGGTTTTGTGGCCGAAAAGTGTGGTAAGAGTTGTAGCCTGGTATTGCAGGGGTGCTCTCTGGAGCCTTGAAACAGGTCTCAGTTACTGCACCGATATCGATGTTCTCCATTATTAGGAGTGCCTTGAGAGAGTGCATTTTGAGGTTTTGACTTCTAGGATTGAGTAGCATTACCTTCAGATTTTGCATGCTTGTATCTGTTACTGTGGTGGTTTTATCCTTTGAACCTTGCCTAAAAAAGGCACTATAGGGGTGGCAAGAGCTTTAGCCAGTAACCTGAATCCCAGGGGTGACAGGTGCAGACCATCTCTGGCAAAGCATTGCAGTTTGTCAATCATGTCTTTCCAGGCAGACAAATACTGGATCCCCTTTGAATGACAACAGAAGCTTAGCCAATTGTTGAAGTCAGTCATTTTGTTCTTATACTGTGGTATCATTCTGGGTGAAGGCAGGATGCTACTCAGGGCTAGGGTCATACCTGCCTGGGCCACATGATCCAAGAGCTCTTCAATGTCTCTTTTTATGTAGTCCATGGAGGTATGTCTCAAGTCATTCATTCCAGCATGGACAATGACAGAGTCGTATTTGTACTTGTTGTGGAGTGACTTGAGTGCATGCATTATGTGGCAGATCCTGGCACCCGACAGGCAGCTGACTGTAATTTTCTCCTTGTTCAGCCTGGTGAGTGGGACATCAGTGTGCCTGACTATAGAGTCACCTATGACTAAAGTGTTGGGTACATTGTCTTGCCTTAGGGGCTGTTGTTGGGTGGCACACTGGTGTTGTGAGCTATGTGTCTCTTTGGTTGTGACTTGTGTTTCTTTGCATTTCAGCTTCGGAGGTCCTTGTTGCTTGGGCAGGTTAATGTTAAGGGCCTCCGCATATGTGGGTTTAGTGTTGCTATGTGTGGGTATTGATGGTGTGGGTTTTGAAGGGCTATGAGTTGCTAGAGGTGTAGTGCACGTGTTAACCTTTTCCTCTTGGATGTCTAGCACAATCTTGGCCGGAGAGAGCTTTGCTTCCAGTTTGGCTATGTAAGTGTGTGTGTGTGGTGGGGGGGGGGGGGCTGGTATCATGTGACATCACACTACAAAGGTTATTTGTTATTTGTTATAGACAATCCATGATTCATACAGATACCCAGTTACACTCAGTTTCATGACTTGGGCTCAGATCAGGCAAGTCATAGGTTCATGGGGGGGGGGGGCTGGTTGTAAGATCATACAGAACTGCCTCTTAGCAGACAGGACAAAGTACATTAGAGAAAGGGACAGTCAGGCTGTCACATAGATGCAATCTTGAGATAAAGAACTTAGTTTTCATTGCTCTAACCAGCACCCCTCACCAGGTAACTAGTGATAGCATAAGACGATTATCTCTTTCAACTTTAGATCTGTTTGCAATACAGAAAGATCTTTGGTTTTACACTGCAAGACCTTTGGTATTTACATTTTATCATCAAAGTATAATTGAAGATTATATTGCACTACATTTAATTTACTTAACCTAAGAAGGAGACAAAGGCCTATCTAGTCTGTCCTTTAAGTGCATTTAACATTCTGCCTTCCCACCGCCTTTACCCTGCCTTTCACTTTTTCTCCTCCTCTCTCATGCCCTCTTGAATGTCTGTGAGAATTTTTCGCTCTGCCATTTGTTGTAGTACTCCACTAGGGAATTAAAACTAAGGAGAAAAAAGATATTGGCTTATATATTGGCCGTGGCCCCATCCTTCCACTTTCTAAATATGAAATTGAAATTATATAATTAGTTATGTAAAGATTTCAGATGATTTCACTGTTTCCTGTTACAGGATCTGTACCTTTAGCAGGTATTTGATTTTACTCAGTAAGTTAGGTTCTGGTCCATATATAAATAGATAAACACAATACAGAAGGATGTTAATTTAAAGGATTAAGGTTCTGAGGTATTACTGCTTTCGGTAGCCAAAGGTGCTAAATTTGTTTCCTTCCACCTCCATTTGTCAACTGATTAGCTCTTAATTCCTGAAATGTGTACTTATTGATTGTGGGCTTAGTCACTAAACAAATGTATAAAAAAGGATGCTATGGAACCTTTGTAGTGTGATGACACATGACACCACAGTAGAAAACCTGAATGCTGTTATCAAACATATTAGCCATAGTCTGAACCAGGGTAAGCAGATCTTTCTACTTTTGTCAGCTTCAGTTCTCATAAGTTCTCAGTCAATTAGTGGTAGTTTGTTTGTTTGTGTCTTTCGGCTTTTCCCGGTTAGGGATCGCCACAGCGGAACTCCGGTCCGCTAATGATTGGCAGTAGATTTTTACGTGCTGGCTTGCCGGGCCTAACGCACAACCTTCAATGAAGGAATGCCCATTCACGCATGTCGTCACACAGAAGACGCTCTAACTGAGAATCGAATGGGCAACGTCTAACTGTGAGGCAACAATGCTACCGCAGAACCACCACCGCAGGTAGTTAATTAGTGGCAGTATGAAGTAAAAAAAAGGCCAGTGCATCAAGGGGCTCCTTATAGCCAGGTTATGGACTTTATGGAACAATGCCTAACATGCATAGTTTATAGTGTGTTATCATCAGTTGAGAAGTTCTGCTTATGAAAAAATATAAAAAGTAATTTTTACACCACTGGAGCTCATGTTACATACATTTATAATTAAGCTCCCCTGCCATGTAATCAGGTGGTTTGTTCTTTAGTGTCTGCTATGAGTCCTAGAACTACAGAAAGGATACTAAATGAACTGAGTGTGACCAGCTTAATGGGTCACTCAGGACCACTCAGACAGATAGAGAAAATCATGATGTCATCTCTTGTATCCCTTTTAAATCCCTTTGAGGCAGAAGAAGTATAGGTGAAGTGCAGTACCATGGCAGTAGCCCCAGAGCACAAGGCTGGACATTAACAGTGTTTGAAAAGTAGTATTTGTTATAGACAATCCATGATTCATACAGATGCCCAGTTACACCCGGTTTCTTGACTTGGGCTCAGATCAGGCAAGTCATGCCTCCCAGTCACACTCTTTTGGGTTTCTTCATCCTTGCCCATGCAAGCATCGAATGCTTTCAGCAGAACTATAGAGTCAACACCCTGTCCAGTAGTGTTCTAAAGTCCAACAAAGACTTGTCGTTATAGTTGATAGGTACATATCTATAAACTGAAAATGTAGTTTTCCTTTCTGCAACTCAAACCCACTTTCACCTAGATTGTTGGTTAAAGACATCAAGGTTGCACCCCAAATGTTATTTCCAATTAATCTGAGCTGTTCCATTCTACTGATACCACATGAGGATGGAACATTTACATTCCGGACGCATACTGTGCTGATGCATGTGCTTTGATCAGACTGCCACACGTACAGTAATTAGGATTTTGCCTTTTATGATATATGTGATTATTTGGGATTATTTGGGCATTATTCCAGTTTGTGTTTTACAACACAAAGTAAAGAATTCATGGACAGCATTCCAGACTATAGAGAACCTGACTCCACACCTTTTATATCCAGGAAGACTTAACATGGTGTACAAGATGGCTGTATCCTGTGGGGCTTCAGAGTCATAATATGCTTGTAGGCTAGACATATCATAGTGTCACAATTAAGACTGCTTCCGGTTATCAGTCATTTGATCAATTTGGCTAAAAGTGATATACAGTGACTGAATGTGAATAACTCTTGACACTGAAAAGACAATGAACAAATGTGCCACATTTCAAGAGCAAAGGGAGTTTTGAAAGTATCCTGCCTCAGTTCATCTGTAGGAATATCCAGAGTGACCATACAAAATATTTCACATTAAGTGTGCCATTTTTTGGAAAAATATACCTTGTTGTTAAGGTTGCTTATTTATAGTCAATAACTGTATATCTTACAAAAGTGTTAACTTCAGGTATAACTTTAAGAAGCGTAAGGGATGATCACATCAGACAATAGCATCCTTAATGGGTGAGAAATCTGTAGAACAGTAAGGAAAGACTGAATTACTGACAGTAGATCTGCTCCATATGAGCCATTATTAAATAGACAGTATAAGCAAAGGGCACCTTCAAAGTATTGATAAAGAAGGGACTGGTTATTAGTCTAAAACATTTTTCATTTACCAAATTGCATTGAAATCATCTAATGGATTTTCATCTTTCAAAGTATTAATGAACAGGAAATTAAAATCTATGCTGGGCTTGTTTCATCCTGAATTCATAACAAAACTTCATACAAAAATAAGTGATGCAAAACAAATACCATAATGATTTGAAATTGCATGTTTTTTAGCAGATGCAACATCATAAATGTGCAAAATATTAGCTCTGGATAAAAAGGGATTGTTGGAAGCACAATGGATGTGAATAGTCCTCTATCCTATCTGTTGACATCAGTAAATTAAGAATTGTGAGAAAACAGACTGATCAGATTTTGGAGAGGAAACATGGACTGTTTTCTTCTAAGGAAAACTGATTTGACTCTGTTCTGGATGATTCCACGGCTCCGAAGTTGTGAAGTGTTCTGCTTGTGACTCTGGACAATGCTACTGAGCCATGGGATGGCATTCATGGGGATGTTCTGCAGTTGCTTGGTAACAGCATTCCAAGCAAGAATGTGATGCAAACAAAGTGTGTGCTAACTGTACTAGGTCTTGATTGTTAACTAGAAATGAGGAAGGGTCCCAGAGTCAGAAGACCACTTATATATCTCAAGGATTATACTGAGTCCACTTTTTCCCCCAAATGTTGTGTACTGTAAAGCTGGAAAATATTGTTCTATACATCAGGGTGGAAGAATGCATTAATGTACAAGTGTGCATACAAAAACTCATGTGACTCAGTAAATGTTCTTTACTTTGTGTTGCCTTGTTTGTTGAAAAGACCTTTATATAAAACTTAGTTGTACTTGACCTGATTCTCTTTCTGCAAACCAATGAAAACTAGGATGCTATTTTGCATGCAAACTGAGTTGGACAGATGCTGCTGGAGTTTGGGATAGAAAATGTTCACATTTTTTCCTTTGTCCTCTTTGCTTCCATACTTGCCTACAACCAAACCTCCCCTCAAAGAAACTCAGCCCATTTGCTTCCTGGTACCAGGACTGTACCCAGTCAGTGGGAGTGAGAGCTGTATGGATGAACCATCATTCAGTCAGCCATGAGGGTTATTTGTGCCTTTGTTAGCATCCTGGCATTGAAGGTATTATTGTAATGGCCTATTCCAATGCCTTAGTATGAGCAATGTGTGACACAAATCACTGAAGAGGTTGCTGCTCCTTTCCCATGTAAGTGCATTTGCTTTCTGAAAGCAACCACTATAGACAGCTTGGTGGTCTATACATGCAGCCCCAGACCATGTCCATATTTTGCTACCCACTCTTTGATGGATTGCTGCTTTATTGTTGCTGGCTACATCCCCTCCCCTAAGATGGGCATGCTGGTCCAGTCAGCTCCATCAAAATCCAGAACTGGTAGTGGAACTTGGGCCATCTGGGCTATATTCAGGGCTTTATCTCTCTATTCTACTGAGGCTGGATAATGTTCACATATTTCATCTTTATGGTATTTTCTGCATCTCAAACTAGTCAGAACTAGCTGAAATTAAGGATATTACTCAAGAATATTGGCGTATATCTTCAAATGCTAATGATTTGATAACAGAAAGTTGCATGCTGTGTTGTATACCTTGCTTCTAGACAGTTCAGTTTCACAAAAAAAAGCATCCTCTGCATTTATGTTGTGTTTTATCACCAGCCAGACACCATGTCATGTCAGATGTAGAACACACACACACACACACACACACACACACACACACACACACACACACACACACACACACACACACACATATGTATGTGCTGAAGTAGGGAATATTTCTGAAGAACTGAACATATATATTTGATTTGAAGAGTTTATTTGTTTGGAACTATGCAATTATAATATAAAGTGGAAAATAGCCTAACAGTTTAGTCACTTTAAGAAAACTAGATGAAAACTAAAAGCTTTAGATGTAGGAACTTTATGTATTCCTTGCTGTGAGAAGATTAGTCAAAATGCCTAAAAAGGTAAGTGTGCTATACTCTTACATGCCATGTGATAAAACACAATATGTTTAACCAAATTATTGTGATCAGAAAGCATTTTCCATGTTTTCACTATTTGCTCTTTACAGAGGCTATGAATTCCTATAAAACTAACCTGACAACACTTAAAAACTGCTGATAGAAATTGTGCACTTCATGCATTTCAAAGGATGGCTGTGTAAAAAAGAGGCAAAAACTGTAAACTTCAACAACAGCCATAACATTCATTACAAGAGATGTTAGTAGGACTGCATGCCAGCTGGGATAGGGAAAAACTAAATCAGTAACAAGTAGATGAGGTGGAAAAATCTATACTGGAGAAGAAAATGAATAAAATATATGAGGAAATGTTTTAAATGAGTGTAGCATTAGATGAATTTATTCAAAGTAACAATAAAAAGTCAACTAAAAACAAGATATTCTATGTTATGCTGAAGACATTATAGTGCTTTGAAAGGAAAATACAAAATTGGAAGTAAAAAATGTTGGAAGCTGTTACAAGAGGAAATTAAAATGAAATGAAATGGAAGACAGATCTTGAAGCGATAAATTAAGGTTTACCACTGCGCCAGGAGGGAGTAAGGGGATAAATTGTTAAGGTTTTATAGTGGATTACATAAGGTAATGGACCGATCTGAATGCAACAGTTAAAATGAGACATGGTATATAGACTGTATCAGCCAGGACCCTTAATTAACAGAAAGTATGTCTACACCAGACATACCGGTTGACGTTAAATTCCAGTCCTATGAACTAAAGGATCTGGTGTTGTCAAAACTATGGAGGAAAGGACAAAATGTTAAAAATAGAGCAATCTAAGAATTTACATGGATAATGACTGTCCTGCATCAACCAGGCAGTAGAGGAATACATTTATACAAGCCGTTAAAACATGTAAACAGCAAGGTCTTCTCTTTAAACCGATCTCTTCATGATTCTATGGGTGTTCTTTCCCTGGCAAATGAAAACTTTATGATGGAGTCAGAGATGGATGGTTTCTAGGACTCAACAGAGTAAGGGGATAACTTGAGCCATGGAGATGTACCAGTGCAGGGAATGGTGAAGCAGCCCAGGGACAATGTCAAAGACTATCACAGAAAGCCCACTTAACCTTTTGAGTTTTCAGAATACAATGCTGGACAGACAAAGAAGTAAACAGGAATAGTCTCATGAAATAAGAGTCCAGCCAGGCTGCAGTGGACATGATCCTCATCAGTGGATAAGGTAGAAAGGCTACCTGTAAATAATTTCAGAGTGCCAATGTAGATGTGAAGTGAACTAAGAGTCAGGTAATGGTATTTTCAGAAATATGCGTAATAAAGCATTTACCTTTTGTGTATAGGCGTCTAGACTAAAAAGAAATGCTATTTATTGTAATTGTTAGTTGATTCAAATCTAATTATGTTATTGATTATCACATTTTGTAACACTTTGGAGCCTTTTGCCTTGGACTGCCACTGAAAATGGGCATGCACTCAAGTCAGAATGTCTGATAATCAAATATAAATAAATAAAATAAATAAATTATCACAAGAACAGGTTATGCGGGACAGGATAAATAAAGGATGTTCTTTTGCAATAATAAAAGGTCACAAGTGAAATGGGAAAAAATAGCATCACCTCTTGAATATGGGGGATTGGATATGCTAGATATGAAATCTTACTGCCAGGCAACACAGATGAGGCTGATCTATTTACTTCAGTCTAGACAATGTATAGCAAAGTGAAAATTAATGATAAATTAACAGGCATGCCTGAATGAAGAGGCAAGAAGGTTAAGATTTTAGGTCCAGATTTTTGATAGGAGTAAGGGAGGGTTTACCTTCAAAATATCACAACCCACATCATAGAAGCTGAAAATGGTGAGACCAAAACTTCGTAAGTACAGAATCATGAACTCCTGGAGCATCATATTTCATCTCCAGGAAAGTAACCTCTTGGCCACCAATGAAAAAAAACACACTGGATAGGAAATAACACCTATTGAACTTGGGGGGGGGGTTGCCCCCCACATCACCCTTGTCCACACCCCCCAATTAAATATACCAACTCCGAGATCGCACTACAGTGGAGAAAGGGCAAAGTTCACCATGGTGGCCAAGTGGTAACTTTCCTGGAGAGGAAAGACGATGCTCCAGGAGTTTGTGATTTTGCACTTATGACATTTTAGTCTTGTTTTCAGCTTTGATGCTGTGGGCTGTGATGTTTTAAATGGGAACCATAAGGGAGCTATGTTAGGCAATATGCTATTACCTCAATGATAGAAAAAGAGCAAAGGGAAAGGAGGAAAGAAGAGCTTACAGAAATGACACTAAAAGAGATAGAAGTCAAGGCAGATTCAAGACACACAAATAATTAAACATGGCATACTTGTAAACTGGGTGAAGCAAGGTTAGAGAATATGATTTAGCAGAAAGCATTCATATGGCCTATCGTTGGTTGACAGCTGGATACAGACACAAGTATTGTGGTTAAAACAGAGCTGTGGAGTTCAATACCATGAACAAGCTATGTAAATTGGAAACTGAATAACATAAATAATAAACTGTTGACATATTGCAGTGATAATAAATAATGATTGCGTTTTATATAGAAAAAAGTAAGCAATGTGAAATATGAATTATTACATACTGGAATAGTTAAATTGTACTCATCAGCATGGGTAGGGACCGAGAGTGTTCATTTATTATTTAGTTAATTATGTTATTGGCTCAGCATAATCATAAAGAAGGCGCACCATGAATGTGGGCTGCACAGTTTCTAAGATGGTTTTCTTATGAGATGCAAATGAAGATGCTAAAAACACCATGGTGGTCCAACTCAATAAATAAACTACACAACAAAATGAAACTCATTAAATTATTTAGTAGATCCAAAGCCCCTCCTCAAGATAATATCTAAAGCATTAAAAAAGTCATGCATACCATCAACTCCATTAATGGATACTGTGAACTTAGGCTGACTTAAAAAGTCAAAGGTAATCATCAATCTTCTTTGACTATGTTAAAAACAATACCCTGCATTGCTCTGAACTTCATAATTCTGAATGTCATAATTATCCTCCTAGTCTGACTCTACAAACTTTGCCAATATACTTGCAAATAAATTTAATGCCAACTTAATCCCTGTGAGTTACTCCACCGATTATCTTCATTAACTGAAAGTGCACACCAAAACTAAAAATGGTTCCTCCATGGGACATGGCAAAAATATACCTGTTTACGTAATTACTAGTGTTAAACATTCCCTTAAAGATATATTTATTCAACTGTTTAACCTAAGTTTAGCTATGATTGTGTCCCTGATAAGCAGTGCACTGCAGTGGTGATCTCCATAAGGATGGCCTTACAACTGATCCAGGTAATTACAACCATATCAGTCACAACTGCAAAGCCATAGAATTTATTATAACTGACCTTAGGAACTGCAATGTCAAGATGTCAAGGAGACTTGACCCCCAACATTTGGCTTTTTTAAGTGTAGATCTATCTAATTAATCTAGGGAAACTTCTTCAAAAAGGTTATAGAGGCTTCAGATTTTGTCCTTGCAGCACACATGGCATCTCTTGACCTGGCCAAGACCATTAACACCATTCTCCATGCTGAAATCATATAAAAGTATGCTTAACTTATTTTCAGAAATGTCGGGAGTTTGAGCATTGATGTTTGACTTATTTGAAAGGTGATTTATGAAACCAGACTTGTTTATTCTATTTCTAAGGAAGCTGCAATAATTCATAGTGAGACTGTGATTATGTTTCCAGTTGGATCATGCATGGTCCCCAAGTTTTATTATGGTCTGAAGTGTTATATGTTTTTTTTTTGTGAATGTCTTTTAAGTCCTTGCTATGAAAAGGAAATAGGGATCCTGAATGGAGTAAAAAAATGGTAAGTAAAGCTTGCCGGAATGTATTTTTCAGTGAGTTGGATCTTAGGAATACATTCAATGTTTCTAAGGTGGGTGCCTGGCTCTGTGGTGTAAGGGAATAAAGCCCTGGCCATGGCCCAGATGACTCCTGGAGTGGCTTGGGTGCTGAAAGAGCTGGGCAGGGGCAGTAGGTGTAATCCATGCAAGTGGAGATTTATGTAACATTGAAATGACCAGAACAAGGGACATAGGTTTGGAGATAAAACGTTGATGATGATAATTCTTAATGTGTATATGTAAAAGCATGCCTGTGCAAAGGAGGGCATGTTAGGCCCCATCTGTTGTCATGGATGGTAAAGTTAGTCATGAGAGGGCAGGATTAGAGACTATTAGAAATGTCAGGCTGTCCTTATTATAGATGGCTTTTCTGCAGACTCTCAAACAGTGTAGGGGAGAGGTAGTAGTCTGAAGCACACACATGCATGGGAGGGTATTTTAGGACCCTGTGATGGCACATATGCTCGTGTCAGCCAGCTAGGTGGTAAGGGTTATAGATCAATAGAAATGCTTGGATGTCTGTATTAATGAAGGCTTTCCTGTGGGCCCTTAAGAAAACTAGGGGAATAAAAGTAGTAGCAGAATGACAAGCTATCTGGGGGCTTTATGGTTGCAGAGTGGGGATAATAGTGATATCGTCCCTCTCATGTGCGTCCTCAGGCTGATGACCAGGACAGCCAGTGGTGGGAGACTGCTACATGTATCATGGTAGATAATGGGTTGAGTATCCACAGAGAAGGAGGGTAAAGAACCCTTTATCCTTGCACGGGTTACAGTTCCTTCTGGCTGGGTCTCCTCTGAGTTAGTGGCCAAATTGTCACTGACAAGGAATAAGTGGTCTAAGGCTAACAAATGATGGTTGATGGCCAGCAGGTATGGAACTATGAGTATTTAGTAATAATGTTTCTAAAGTGAAGTTTTAGTTTTTCACCATAGCTGTGTGTTTTTGGTCAAAACATAATAAGAGAGGAAGGCAGTTTAGGCAGAAAACAAACTACCTGGAAAATAACCAAGGAGTTGTCCCTTAGAAAGTAGGGTGAATGTAATTAGGAAGTCTGTTAGGGGACTGGTTACTTGCTTTTGGGTAAGGTCTAATGAATTCATGTATCATTTGAATAGTCCCAAATCCTCTAACAGCATTAACACCTCATTCCTGTGTCAGCCTTAAATCTAGATGTTTTCAGAACAGCATTATGAAGTGATTAAGAAAGAGTTGTATTTGTCAAGAAAAAGCCGCAGTGATAAATAGGAAGTTACCCAGGTGAAGGGATGAATGTTGTTCAGAAAATTCTTAGTGACCTGCCAGAAGGGGAGAGGTCAGTGGTAGAAGTGGATCCACCTATAAGTAAAATCTTCAAATGATGGTTATGGAGTAAGAATATACCTCCTCCAATTCTTTTTCCTGGTCTTCCAAGGCTGAGAAAAAAAGAATGTATGATGGACGTGAAGACCCTGTCTCAGAATTTGGTGACAGCTACTATATAAAGTGAGGTAGGGGATAATGAGGCATCAAATTGCTATGTTTGTTGTTTTAGATATCAGCAATCATACAGCACCAGCTAATAACATGTTTTTGGGAGTGAGTAGAGAGAAGGGAAGTTGAGGTTTTAGGCACTGGGGAGATATTAAGTTTGATTTCATATCACATCAAAAGAGGAGAAGCAATACAATAGAAGAGTGAAGAATTATTCAGAATTTCTGATGGTTAAGGGAGACCTGGAGATTTATTTGTGGTATATTCTTTGAGAGTAAGCAAATAGATGAGCTGAACTGCATAAGTGGATATGAGTAATGACCTACCTTTTCTGAGGGGAGAAGACAGAATGTTAGCTAGAGATTATTGGAAAGTTATAGTGATGAGTGTCAGGGGAGGCTACATTAATATGTGTTAGAGGGATACTGTTTTGGTAGTTGTTCTAGTCAGTAAAAGAAGGTTATGCAGTTTAGGGAAAGGAATAACTGTACGTATGTTATGCAAATGACCTGGGAGTATTGTAGTGTTGTAACATTTAAGCAGAAGTAGGTGAAAGAGATGTGGAGGGTCATGTGTGAACCACTACCTTCCTGTCATCATGTATAATAACTGAAATAACAGAGACAAAAGCATAGTAGAGCAAAACTCTCTTAAGTAACTGAGACAGAAGAAGGGGCATTGTGGTATGGACTTCTAAGCTACCTGTTATGAGGTGTAGATTAAAGGGAAACAACTTGAAGTTTACATGGCTGTAATAAAATGAGAATAATCTGAAGATCTGGAATTGGGGTACAGTTAGTGGAGAAGGATAGTTTCCTTTTTGCAAATGGAAATAGGTAAGATGTGTAGTATGTGATGATTATTTTATTATAAATTGAGAGTTACTTTAAGTTGGGAAATTTGGGAGAGGTTAATGTCTGTAGATAAGAAGGAAAATATCTATCTGACTGCAGAACAAAATATTATATGCTGTAGCATGTAGAGGATTTTTTTAACAGCGTGCCTTTATGAAAAGTCAGTATTGTTAGGCTGAATGTATAATTACAATGATACTGGGTAGGAACTGGAGCTTGGCAGGAGAGTGAAGCTGGACATTGTTCCTTATTACACAGTGTGGTAATCAATGCTTTCTCATAATCACTCCTAAGCATCTTGTGAGACAAATATTTAGACTGCATCTTATTAAAGAGCTTCTTAACAACAATAGTGAGTGAGCTGCTAGTATTTGCATACTTCCTATAGTATTTTTGCATGTGATGTATCTGGGGGTATACAAAGCAACAGGTAGTCACATCTCACCAGAATAATAAAAAATAAAGATTTCTAAACCATTTCTTCTCCAATGGTCTTTTTTAGATGATTATATAGTAGTCCTCCCACGAGAGGTGTATGTGTATTGTTATTCTGCACTGATTGCAGCAAACTTAGGCAGGAATGTACCTAGCTGGCACAGAAGCTTCAAATGGCAGAATTGAATTCCTTGGTTATTTTTATTGGAATTTGCTGCTGAATGTAATGTGTCTTCCATCATATAAGCAGAATGAATGAATTGCATCAGTTTATATTGTTGTCTTTTAAAATTTGAGTGGAAAAGTTCTTCTTTTATGATAACTCAAATGCTGCAAGATGACAAACTTGTTAATCAGGTGATATATAACATAAATCAATTAAGCAACTAGTTTTGAACATGAAGCAGTTAGGCAAGTTGAAGTAGGTCCAAAGCAGCCAGTGTTTATCAAGCATGGGACAGGAGTCAGCTGGTAGAAATTATGAACAGGTCAGCATGTAAATTCAGACATAATACAGGGTAGGAAGCATGCAAAATAGCAGATGAATAAACATTGAGAAGAAGAGAGACTGTGCATCAAACTGCAAGCTAAAACTGCACTCACTCCATAAAGGGGTTAGATATAGGTCAATTCCAAATGAGGACAGAAAAATAAGAAAATGATACAGTGCATTTATAGGACAGCAGATAAAGGAATTGTATTGTTGACAGAGAGCCTTCACATCATATATTACTTGAAGAATGCTGCTTGCAGTCACGCTGAAGACTCGGATCATGCTGATGGCCTAAGGGAGCAGAACTCATACACATAGTTCCAGAACCTACATGAGACATGATAGCTTTGAACTTGATGTCCATAAAGGGTGGAGAAAAATAGATCTCGGATCAGGAAGTAAGCAAAATTTGGGGACAAGTGAACTACACATAGTATGATTATCCATCAAATAACGATCCAACCTTAGAAGAACACTAGTGCAAACAAGAATGTAACTAGTTTCAAACAACAGAAAAACATCAAGAGAGGGCATGGTCAAGATGGCTAATTGAGAGCACCAACTGGTAAAAGCTCTGTGACTGAAAACTTGCCTCTGACAGAAAATAGGGTCTATATTATAACAGAGAATAAGCAATAAGAACCAGGCTCTCTCACCACAAAACAATTAGAGGCAGCTGGAGTATTCAGCAAACAGCCCAATGTCATCAAAACAAAATCGAATAAATCAGCATCAATTTTTCAGTATAAACTTGACCGTAGACCAAGATAAATTCAGCAAAAAAGAGAACATTTATTGGATGTGAGCGCTTTCGCGTAGCAGCTACTACGCTTCATCAGACAATACATTAACATTTAAAACTTCAGTTTATATAGTAAAAGGTAGTAAAAAGGCGCCAAAATTAAAATAAATGATTAGTTCATTAAAACAATTAATCAATTAAGCAGAATACCATGATCAGACATTTCCAAAGGACCTTGGGACCTTAGATATAGGCAGTATCGTTCAAAGTCAGACAATACTATGTCATTTGTTATTTCCTTGATAATGGGAACATGTGTAAATGCAATAAAGACAGAATGCTTGTCAAATAAGTAACTGAATGGATAAATAATATATTACATGTTCTGTGCGAATATGTATAATATTTATTATTAGAAATTCTGTATTTATAAAATTTTTTAAGTAAAAATGCAGATGTTATTTAATAATAAACGCATAAAGATGCACATGTATATGTATATAAATATGTATGAATACAGATATAAATATAAATATAAATGGTTGGATATGTGAATAAATAAATAATAGATTAATCAATAAATGAATAAATATATAAATAGAGGGGTATATGAATAGATATAAATAAATATATAAATATGTAAATAGATGGTTAATCAATTCATAAGTTGTTTATAATTATACATACTTTATAATATCAAACATGATACAGTTGTTATTTATAATTATCTATGCTTTGTAATATCAAATTAATATAATGTAAGATGTATGGTATATGAATGTCTTATCTAACTATAAAACAACATCATATGGGTACTTTTGTAGCATAAACTAATTAAGTACATAGCCTAAATCATAAGAATAGAATATGAACTAAAATAAAAATATAAAAATAATAAGATATAAATTCATGAAAATATAATTGAAATATATATTTAAAATGCTTTTAAAAATGCATTTGAAATTATTGGCTCAACATGAAGTGCATTTATGAGTTTATAAAATATGCAATAGAATGTTAACTATATTTGTTATGAATAAATAAATAAAAAATAATAAATATTGATAGTGCAAGAATGTAAAAATGTGCAATTGTTGAACTTTAAACGTGTGTATTGATTGTGTTTATATATAGAACACATTTAAATAATGAAGGAATGCTAGATTAAAAATGGGATAATGTTTAATGTCTAAACCTTATCTAGCTTCCAAAGCAGGCTTGATAGAAATATAGCTGTTAATGCCAGGGGGTATATGAGCAGCCAATCTCAGAATCCATTTCAGTTCTTTATTATTTAGAAGCAACATATTATCTCCACCTCTTTTATTATCTACAATTATTTCTAAGACTCTGAAGTCAAAATTGTGTGAAGGATATTCTAGTATATGTTTCGCCAAGGCATTTAATTCATTTTTTCTCTGGATATCATATAAGTGGCCATATATCCTATCTTTCAAACGTCTTTTAGTAAGTCCAACGTAGAAGGCCTGGCATTTCTTGCATGTTGCAAGATAAATGAGATTCTTTGTGCAACAATTGGCAAAAAACCTTGGTCGAAAAGTGTAGTTCATAGTAGGGTGGTGAAATTCAGACATGTTGGAAATAAAATTACACCTATTGCAGTTATGGCAAGGAAAAGTACCAGTCTTATGACTAATAGATAATGGTACCGGTTGAATAATGCATTTATCATTACACAATAGCCATTTAAGGTTCAGGCTATTTCTAAACATGAAGTGGGGTTTTATCCCCACAACTTGCCTAACAAATGGATCCATAATTAAGACCTTCCAATTACTGTAAAAAATCTTTTTAATATCATTGATAATACTTGTATAATTTAAAGTTACAGCTACAAATTTTGTCTGTCTATTTATGTCTACCCTTTTTCTGGTACTAACAGGTTTATTTTCTATCAGTGTATCATTTATAATGCTGTTTTTAATAGTAGTAACTAGACTTGGGTCATATCCTCTTTCTTTAAAAAGTAGTTCTAAGCGATCTGCTTCAAAATGTAGTTTAGAAATGTCTTTACAAAGCCTGGTCAATCTAATAAATTGACTTTTGATGATACCAGGAAAAATGTATCTAGGATGCATGCTATCAAAGGTGAGAAGGGTGTTCCTCCAAGTTGGTTTCTTATAAAGTGTTGATGTGATGAGGCCATGTTCTGTAATGCTTAATGTTACGTCTAAAAAATTTATTAGATCATGAGAACATTCCATGGTGAATTGAAGGAAGGTAGATGTAGTTTCAAGGTAAGTTAAAAAGTTCTTAAAATCATTCTCAGTACCTTCCCAAACAATAAAAATGTCATCCACAAAACGTTTGTAGACCTTTATCTTAGAAAATAAGGGGTGGGTAAACAGGCATCTCCGCTCCCAATCTAAAACAACCAAGTTGGAATAAGTGTTGGCGCAAGGGGTGCCCATTGCCACCCCCCATTTCTGTAGATAATAGTTATTCAAAAACATAAATGCATTATTATTCAGAACTAAATCCAGTAATTGGCCTATTAGCAACTGTCTATCATTTGTAAAAGATGTTTCTTCTAGTAATATTTCTCTCACGGCTTCAATACCTAAATCATTAGGGATAGATGTGAAAAGATTTTTCACATCTAAAGTAATTAAGAGGTACTCATGTTCATGGGGAGCTAGGTGCATCTCAGATAGATAATCAAGTAATTGGTATGTATCCTTTAAAATGGTAGTAAAAGAATCCACTACAGGTCTGAGTAAAAATTCTATAAAAGAAGAAATGTTAGCAGTGACCCAATTGTCCCCTGAAACAATGGGTCTGAGTGGAATGGGATGTTGGTTCTTGTGGATTTTCGGTAATCCCTTTATAATTGGTATAGTGGGATTATCTATAACCAGATAATTATACATTTCTTCACTAATCTGTCTACAAATGAGCAAATCGTATAGTACATCATGTACATTTTTAATTATCCTATTGACATCATATAGCTTCATTCTAACATATGTTGTGTCATCATTAAGCATTGAATGCATATTCATGTTATAGTCAGTAGTGTTTAAAATGACTACCTCACCCCCTTTGTCAGCGGGTTTGATAGTAATTTCATTGCAATTACTTAAATGTTTTAAAGAAGTAAATTCTTCTAAAGAAAGATTATAAAAGCTAGGTTTCACCTTAGTAGAAAATAATTTATAAAAATCATGTTCACACAGATTTAAAAAACATTCAATATTATAAGAAAGTGGAGGCATAAAAGTACTTTTGCGTTTAAAAGCAGTATTCACATTAACACTAGTAGAGTCAGCTTTGTCTCTAAAAAACACCTTTAAAGCTACCAGTCTGCAAAATAATCTAAGGTCAATTAGTACCTGGCTCAAAGTGTCAGGACAAGCTGGGATAAAATTAAGTCCTCGGTTCAATAAAGAAATGTCCGCATCAGAAAAAGAGACATTAGAATAATTATACAATAGTTCAGTCACATTCTTGTTCTTCTTATTGGCTGGTAATTTTCTTTTGAAAGTTTCCTTTTTCTTGGGCCTCGGCTCATGGAGCGTCCCCTGTGATGAAATTGTTGTTTCACAGGGTAAGGTAAAAAAGTGGAAGGAGAAGGGCCTGAGGTATTTACAGAATGTGAGTCCTTCGGTCTAGCTCCTAGATTGCTGGATGGATGTTGCAGTGCTAGTTGATTAGGAGGGGGTGTGTCAGTCACAGCGGAGAGAGTAGTGTTGACACCCTCCAAAGATGTGGCAGGTAGTAGTTCATTAGTAGACTGAAAATCATTCACATTACTAATGGAACCAACTGTACTAGTCGGAGGTGATAAATGGTTCATATTCTCATTTGTGCTACTTGCATTCTGAGCCGCATTATTGCCTTTCGGCCATACAAATATTTGCCGAGATTTGAAGTCTTGAAAATCTCTTTGTAGCTTGCGCAATTTCGTTGCCTTTAGCCTTTCACTAAAGGCATTCACTTGAAGGCAAATATTGCGCATTCTCCTAACACAATACTCCGTTTTAAAACGGTTACTTAAATCTTTAAAAACTAGGTCAATTTTGTTACGTAATTCAGTCTCTATTGGGCTAAAATATTCAAGCAAAAGCTTAATGTACCTGTATCCGAGATCGATATTTAAGTCCTGCCATTTTTTAAGAAGTGCCGGATGTGCCTCTCCGTACGATGGCATACAAAGGACTCGCATCCCTCTTGGCACAACAGAGTAGTGTAGACACGCTTCCAGGTGCTGCCTTTGCCAGGCATATCTCTGTAGCCTGTACATGTCATCCTCGAGCTCCTTGGATGCTGTGTTAAAATCGGTTATGTTAAAGCCCTCTTCGTTGACAGGAACAACGTTGTCAGTATGGGATAGATCCAGAGCCAATAAAGGGTTAGTCTGTTGGTGTAACAGATCCGCCAAAATCGCTGAGGCATCCCTCGTCCCTGGAGAATAGTCCAATTCGATATTAGCAGTATCCATCGTGTGCAAACGGTGAAAATAATCAAGAGAGAGGTAATACAATAAAAAACTTTTCACCGATAGCTGAAGAGAGTGCCTGTAATAACAGAGCAGGTAAAGCAATAAGAACCAGGCTCTCTCACCACGAAACAATTAGAGGCAGCTGGAGTATTCAGCAAACAGCCCAATGTCATCAAAACAAAATCGAATAAATCAGCATCAATTTTTCAGTATAAACTTGTCCGTAGACCAAGATAAATTCAGCAAAAAAGAGAACATTTATTGGATGTGAGCGCTTTCGCGTAGCAGCTACTACGCTTCATCAGACAATACATTAACATTTAAAACTTCAGTTTATATAGTAAAAGGTAGTAAAAAGGCGCCAAAATTAAAATAAATGATTAGTTCATTAAAACAATTAATCAATTAAGCAGAATACCATGATCAGACATTTCCAAAGGACCTTGGGACCTTAGATATAGGCAGTATCGTTCAAAGTCAGACAATACTATGTCATTTGTTATTTCCTTGATAATGGGAACATGTGTAAACGCAATAAAGACAGAATGCTTGTCAAATAAGTAACTGAATGGATAAATAATATATTACATGTTCTGTGCGAATATGTATAATATTTATTATTAGAAATTCTGTATTTATAAAATTTTTTAAGTAAAAATGCAGATGTTATTTAATAATAAATGCATAAAGATGCACATGTATATGTATATAAATATGTATGAATACAGATATAAATATAAATATAAATGGTTGGATATGTGAATAAATAAATAATAGATGAATCAATAAATGAATAAATATATAAATAGAGGGGTATATGAATAGATATAAATAAATATATAAATATATATATATAATATGTAAATAGATGTTAATCAATTCATAAGTTGTTTATAATTATACATACTTTATAATATCAAACATGATACAGTTGTTATTTATAATTATCTATGCTTTGTAATATCAAATTAATATAATGTAAGATGTATGGTATATGAATGTCTTATCTAACTATAAAACAACATCATATGGGTACTTTTTTATTGTGTTATAACAGAGAATGCTTAAAATAGCGAACACTGTATAATTGACCCAAGAGAAATAAAAACAAAAAATTACGAACAAACTGAACAGCAATTTTTTTCCCAGGAAAAAAATCACTGGCCCACAAAAACAAAAAAAAAAAACACAGAATAAAATGGGGAACTTCATCCACACCCCCCCTATGTAGGGGGTTGTGCCCCCCATCCCCCTACTTAAATATTCCAACTCTGAGATCATACCACAGTGGAGGAAATGGCAAAGTCCCAAAAATGGCCCAGTGATTTTTTTTTCCCCTGGGGAAAAAAAAATCACTGTTCCATGTCTTCGGCATTTTGTTGTTTTGACATTTAGCAGTCAATTAAGCAGCATTCGCTATATTAAGCATTTGCTTACTTAATAGGGATCCCAAAAAATATAATCAAAAAATTAAAAAATTTAAATATTTGTTAGATAATTTTACTAATGGTCAGAGAAAGGATTTATAGCTTCAAGTTCTTCAAAAGCTGTAATTTTCATGTTATAATTTTAACTGCTTGGTTAAAAGAGAATATACTTCAATATGAGCCAGTCAAGAAATGGTACTCAGGATCCTTGTGTTAAAAAAGACATCCAGTTATTAATATCTAGCATACAGGACATATTACTTAAAAGGTACAAACTGGAAACCAAATAGAAAGTTTCAAAGAAGAGTCCAGAAAGAAGATGGAACATTTAGAAATTCTTATGAAACAAAAAAGTTCATAAATCAGCAGTATAGAAGAAGCTTTTAATGATCATGAAGGGAGAATAACTGAAGATGATTCTCAGAGTGAATATCTTTTAAAACAAAATAACTGGCTCATAGATAAAGTTGATGATTTAGAAAGTAGACTGAGATTAAATAACATTAGAATTTATGGTATACCTGAAATGAGGGAGACAATGTAATAAACTTCTTAACAACCTGGCTACATAAAGCATTAAATCTACCTGAAATTTTATCTTTTGTAATTAAAGGCCCTATAGATCACTGAGAGCAGTTTCAAAAAAGAAAAACTTACAACCTTATTCAATTATAGTCAAGTTTATGTCCGGTTTGAACAATAGCAAATATTAAATACAGCATAGTCCATCCCACCTATTAAAATAGGTGAACATGTAGTCAGATTTGACAATGAATATTCCACTAAAGTAATGAGTAAAACAAGATTCTGCTTACCACTGATTAAGGAATTTAAATAAGAACAATATTAAAACCACCTTGGTGTTTCCTGCAAAGATGAAATTATTTCTTTCTGATGGAACTAAAATATTTGGCACACTTGAGGAGGCATCCACTTTTGTTAACAAAAATAAAATCCATAATAATACTACAGAAATGGATTGTAACAATAAATCCCTCAAGAGACTGAGTAAGCTAAATTACTGGACAACTGCTTCTAAAATTAAAATACTTAAATAAAAGTGACTTTTATTCTCTGATTGCAGGACTTTTATTTATTGAAACAATAAATTTACCCTTTAAGTAAAAGGTGTGTATTGGTTGTTAAGCTTCAAAATATAAGTAGGTATGTGTTTATATTTTAAGCTAAAACATTTTTCATGATAAGGAATATAAATGGTTAGTTTTACTGTTTTACTACATTTACAATGAAATACTTAATGTATTTCATGCAACTAAACTTATAAATGCATTTTTAAATGTTAAAAAATACTTTCTCTAAGAAAATGTTGTTGTTCTTCTTCTTTCGGCTTTTCCCAGTTAGGGGTCGCCACAGCGAAACTCTGGTCCGCTAATGATTGGCAGTAGATTTTTATAGTGCAGAGGTGCCAGCTCGATACCCAACCTTCAACAAAGGCATGCCCATTCATGCATGTCTTTCAAATGCCACTCGACCACTGTGAGGACATGCAGATTCCACACAGAAGGCGCTCCAGCCAAGAAACAAACGGGATAACCTCTTGGCTATGAGGCGACAACGCTACCGCTGCACCACATACATTACAAACAATAGAATTGATAACTTTAAGACTATATCAATTAAAAATGTTATTTTATTTGTTTACCTTTGGTTAGTTTGTGCATTGTTGGGTTAACTGAATGTCAGATCTAAATAATATGCTAATTAGAAATGTTAAAGTGCTGGTAATTTTTTCTTTGGTCTTCTGTAACACATTCCATTCACAGATCATTTGTGAAGCAATTAACACATAAAAATCTAGAGAACAAAAATTGCTCCAGTTGTGTGAAAATGCTTGATTCTTGCTTACCTGCTTCCCACCTGATCCTTGAGCTGTTATGAAGAAAATCTAGGTCAAATTTCATCACTGATGTCTGTGAAAACAGGAAGGAACTTTTGCTATCTTTCTTTTTAAGTATATATATGAGAAATCTACTCAAAATAGCATCTTTATTTAAATATTTAGAAGTGAATAATTGGTAAATCAAAAGCTATAGTAATGTTTTATGTTGAGCTGTTGTTGACATATACTTTGCTTACATTTTGCTGAATGTTAATAGGTTATGCTGTAGTGTGATTAACTGTAACTGTACATATTAATGGAAAGAAGTAAAGTTAGATGTTGGCTACTGACTAGAACAATTCAGAAGAATTAAGAAGAATGAGAAAAGTACAGACAAAATTAGCAGCTGCTGTGTGGTATGAATTTTCACATGCCATAATCAAATTCTAATGTTAGGATGTGAAGCTTAGAGCAGAACAGCAGTTCACAATAGCTAAAAAGATGCATACAAATTAAACAAGAAGCAATTATTTTATATATAGTCAAGATTGCTTGTAATACTAGAATTAATAAGAAGAGTAAGCATCTTATGAATAATATGCAAATGCACAAGGAATGAAATATCTACTATGTAAGATTAAAAAAAGACCAGTATCAGTAACTTATTAAATATATACATATAATGTAATCTCTAATAGGCAGCTGATAATTAAATATCTCATTCATGGGAAATTTTAGTAATAACAGTTATATAGAATAAGGTAGAATATTAGTAGGCAAATAAGGCAGAAAATGTATATTTAAATAGCAAGCTGCTTATATGAAATATATGTATTACATATACCTGCATATGGCAGAAATTTGAATGTATAAGATTTCATATAATTTACATGGAAAATTATATAGAAGCTTTTGAAAATATCTTGAAAGCTGAAATTTTTAAGCTTGGTCCTCTGAACGTTGAAGCTTTTTGCATATTTTAAGTTATTAGATTCACTAAGACAACCTGAAATAATTCATTTTATACGTCTGAGCTGAAATGTGAGTGTTATATTGCTGAATCACTACATCCATTTTGATAGAATGTAAAGCAGATTTTTCAATATGTTTGAACTAGGGAAGGGAGAATGGGATTTGAATTAAGCATGTCTTAACATCTGAATACAATTTAGACTGCACATGTTTTTACTCCATAGAATGGCAAGACATTTTCTGACCACAGTAATGTACATATTTTTATGAATTAGTTTAAGAAGATAAATTATTTTTTTATATTTAGATATTTATCATATTAAGAGTGTTACACAATTTTAAGATATAGACATTTGTAGTTTTAAAATTAATTCAGTGCTTTTGTTAGCTCTATAAAAACGTCTATGTAGTAATAGGGGAATAGTTTTAAATGGCAAAATAATTAACTAAATGAATACTCTCTTATTATGTTTAACTTATATATAATATTATATTTATTTATAAGTTACATTAGCTTTTGGCTATTTTTTTTCATGAATTTTTAGGTATTGGTAGGTAGAGATATATTATAGCAGTTTATGCATCCATGATAAGCTGTGTTTTATTAGCAATATATACAGTTACAGTTGAAGGCTTTTTTATCAATTAGTTCTTTTTGTCTGGTTTCTAGAAAGGAAGAATTCAAAAAATGTGGAATGTTAAGACAGTATTGGAGGAATGCATTAGAGTCCTATATACAGTAAAATTAATATGGTAGATAATGTGTCATATTATCTTTTAAAATAAATCTTTTTAAATACACAGTATGGTTAATCTATTATCTGTTCATATAAATAAATAAAATAATGACAACAAAAGGAAATCATTAATGTGATATCTAAAATTAAACAGAGGCAAGATTATATTCTAGCAAGATTCTCACTTGACATATAAATATATACAACATTTCAATAACTTAGGTTACAGAAATTTATCATCTGCTTCATTTAACAAAACGAGTACAGGAATTGCTATACTTTGGAGAAAATCTACTGTAATGCAGAAGGTCAAGGAATCCATTATTGATCCCAAAGGAATGTCGACATTTTTTTATTATTAAATATAATGGCAAACTCTATAAACTGGCTAACTGGATCCCTGGAATAGGTGCAAGAGTGGCTAAGATCACTTAAACTTAATACAAAGTAATTGGAAAGGTAGTTTAATTATAGCAGGGAATTTTAACTGCATGTCTAGTATAGGCGATATAAGATATCAGTGAATAGAAGAAAGCTAAATTTC